>NC_133936.1:20029928-20329928 GCF_031877795.1 Strix aluco | reverse complement strand
TCTTCTGGGTTTTAAGTGGGAATTAATCCACAAAAGGACTTCCCCTCTTATTCCGTAACAGTTTAATTGCCTGAACAACGTGTTTTTGTCAAATCTGCACATGCTATTTTGACCAGATGACCCACAAGACAACCAATTAGGATGTTAACAGGAGCTGATTTCACATGAAAATTCCTTAATTAAATCACAATACTAATTTTGTTCTGAAATGTAAATTCTTCATTAATGTTGTGCTAGCAGGAGAATTAAGGCAGGCTTATGGGAGTCCATAGGATCTGTACAGATAACTGGAATGGGAAAAGAGGCAGTGGTTCTTTGAATCATTGTCATTAACACTGTCTTTATAGGCTCATTACATATCATCTAGGAGTCTAACACTCATGGACAATATCTATCAAACAATGACAGCAGCTAGGAGGCTTCTGTGCTACATGAGAGGGGGGAATAAAGGAGATTCTCATTTAAAGATGAACTCTGAGGTGCAGTATGAAAATACACCTTTTCGGGATTATTAATTTTATTGCAAAGAAATTCAGCAACACAATAGGATCAACTGAACTTGTACTTGCACTAGCAAATACATTTTTCTTGTGGCCTTATGTCTGAGTGTGTTAACACTGCTGTCTGAGTCTTGCGCTAACCAAAGCAAAGGTAATTACTAAGAGATAGCAAATTATTAAAAGTTAGATGTTGTTCAAGTGCATGTTTGTAGCCCTCAGAAACTGAGAGGCAATCTTATTTCTTGGCCCACTTTTGCTGCACCATAGGCTAATCTGAATGTGTTCAAAATTTACTGTGGATCAGTCAGTAAAGTACTTTGTTCATGCTTCTGGGTCCTAATATATAGATTTCTTCTTTTACAGACACAATTTAAAAGTTAAAACCAAAACAAAATCCCACCCAAACCCTTAAACTTTTCTTTAACTGTAGTGAATAAATAACATTTTTAGTGGCTTGTTCCTTCCTTTGCATATTGAACAGAGTTCTAGCTATATTTACCACATTAGTATATAAAACTGTTCTGTCATCACTCTCCAGTTATGCTTTTAAATAAAACTTACATAAAGTACTGCCACTTTATAATTTTGGCAGATCAATAAAGTCAAGAAAACAGGAGCCACATCTTTCTGGTAGCAATTACTAAGATAACATTAGTGGTATTTAGTGCATTTAGGCTATTAGAACAGCAATGCTTATATTTTATATAGGTGGGGCTGGTAATACCAGCTATTAGTAAGATTGCTTAACAGTTCCTATTTTAAGATCCTGTTTTTAATTTTTTAGTTGCTCGTAACTTTGAAAACTTTTTTGTAGTTTAGACTGGAATTTTCCATCCTAGGTATGCTGCAGAAACATCAGAGTGATTTGACTGCTGCAAAAAGTGAGGTACACTCTTTTGTCGATGTTGAAAAAAAAAAAATGAACTCACCATCCCCCAACTTGATGTACTTGTCTCAGAAACGTGTTAGTGTTTCCAAGCTTTTGAACAACTTGAAAGTTCATAAGGAAAAGGCTTGATAAATTCTGTTGCTATTCAGTAGAGGTTTCTTAGGTTTCAGTAGAAGTTGTTCAAGGAAAATGTCTCCTGCAACACTAAGGCCAGATGTAGGAATTTAAGAGCCTGTGTCCCCATGGATCTTAGTAAATCATTGCCATATTCAAATACAGAAAAGACAAGAAAAAGGGGAAAGAAGATGAGATTACAGGGACATGGGATTAAAATCCACTAAAAGGAAAACAGGGATTGATGTGCAGCACACAGACTGGGACTAACTCTTGGAAAAAGGGAGAAAAAGGCCAAGAATGCAAAAAGCAGGAGACATGAGAAGAGATTTATCTGATAAGACACTAGTGTGCAAAGGAAGAACTGTGAGTTACTGGGAAAAAAAAAAAATGGTACCAAAGAAAGGACCAGAGTCCCTGGGACTGCAGGAGGCTCCCCAGGGGAATTTAACGAAGGAGCCAAGAAAGGCAGAAAAAAGACTGAAAAACATGTCTGGGCAAGCAGTAAGACTGGATGAAGACAACACATGGATGAAATGTTAGCCACAAGAAAAGGTCTGGGATTTGAAGCTAGTATTTAAAAAGTACTGAATAACCCAATCATCAGAGCAGGGTTTGAATTCATAAAGAACGCTGGCACACGGTGGACAATGGGGGAGAAAAAATACCATCTAGCAGCTGTCTTCACAGGCACAGCCCTGCCTTTGGCCTGGCTGATATAGGAAGCTTATAGAATTAGAGGTCAGACTAAAACAGCACAGGATGTTTCCAGAGATCAGCTTTGCATTTTTATGAATGTTCTTTGAATAAAACTTATATGGGCATGCACACTCACATATGCTGTTAAATACCACACTTAAGAATTTTTTCTCTCCTTCAGAGGGAGTAGAACAAAACCCACAATTTTTATGATTTCTGATAGAAAGGTGGGGTTTTTATCCCCCTCAACATCCTTGAAACCCCACTTGAAACATCAGAAACCAAAAATATACCAAATTAATCTCTGATGAAGTTTTCCATCAATGTTTCTGATTCAAGAACCCTTCCCAGTCCATTAAATTAGTGCCACTCACTTTTCAGAACACAAAGATGGAAGACATCTGAGATTACTTTCTTGTGCAGCCTCTTCTGATGTATGCTCAAGAACATGATGGAGACAAAGAGATCAATTCATGTTCCAGTGTTAACAGGCTATATAGACCCTAGCTTTACAGCAGCTGAGTAAATACTGCTGATAAATAACGTTACTATTAGCTTTGACAATGGGTTAAAAGCATCTCCAGTTTCAAAGCTGTTCCATTATTGAAATATGACAAAGGGAAAGAGAAATTTATTTTAAATTTTTATTTTATTATAATTTCCTCATCTCAATCTTCTCTCTGATCCAACAAACTAAAAGACAGAAAATATTTTCCTAGGAATATTAGTTAGCGTTATCCTTAGCCCATCATACATTATACTATCAGACCTGCGTCGAACTGTATGAATAAGACTGACGGATTTAAACAATTCAGAATTTCCTTTTATAGGGTCTGTACTGCATTAATTCTGCAAGTCAATCCATTTGCCAGAAGATCTGCATAGGGATCTGTATTCTATTAGCTTCTGTATAACAAAAAGTGAATAAAAAGAAAACCTTTAGTTTTTGCCAGCATTTTCCTTATTTCTTAGCCCTGATTACCTTTCACTTCTGGTATTTTCTTCTTGGTCATTCCTTTGTCTACTTTTTCTTCCAGGGCCAGAAGGGTAAGGGTGAGACTTAGTAAATGTGTTCTAGAGCTTATGAGGTTTGACCATTGTAATTCTGTTTAGGAAAAGTACACTTGCATTAAATAACAATAGCAATTGCATTAAAGAATAACTGAATAAGGCATTGAGGCTTAGATTTCTTATGTTAAATACTTACATTGCTGTTAATTAATGTTGTAGAAAGTTGGTACATACTAAATTTAAGATCATTACCTATATTATTTGCCAATAACTAAAAAACAACACATGAAAGTAATTTGCAAAGGAATCACATAACTTATGGAGTTATAAACTCACATAATGGATAGGTACTGGAATAAGTAAAGAATTACTAACAATTCCTAGAAAGATGGAAGATTCATAAGGGATATAAACTCCTATTTTTTGAAGGTACAGACTGATTCCTGATACCAGAAAAAAAAAAAAAAAAAAGGGAGTTACTTCCAGTTAACTCTGTGAGAGTGTCTAGCACCAAACTATAATATAAAACCAGTTAAACTTTCTCGGAGGAAGTTACCTAATAACCATCAGATTTGGAGAGTTAAGAAAGTGCTACTTAATTTTTCTCTAAAGATCTGTAAAAAGATAAGATACATATATCTGAAAAACATTAGTTTAGCTGGATCACAACTCTCCATTTTGAGAAATCCAATCTCTTTCAGAACTTACATGATTCATACTCTTGTCCGAATCCTCAAGATGTTAAGGACAATGTGTTTGAGGACATTACAGAAAGAATCTTGAAAAATATCTGGTACTTTGTGTTTTTGTCTAAAATCTCAAAGGGTTTGAAGTTTCAGAAAAAAAAAAAAAGGAAAACATAGAAGAATAGAGAGATATGCTCATCAGGTATCAAAATCTTTGCTTTCAACTTCTTGCCTTCTAGAGTAGAACCCAAAATCTAGTTACTGGAGGGAGTTATGTGTTTCTGTTCAAGATTTCTGAGACAACACCCCCTCCCCACCAGCACACCCCCTCTACACACATATCTACACAGTGACAGTAAATCCAGACCATGTAGAGCACAAACCACTCACAAAGGCCACATGTAGCAGCAGCTATTTGCCCTTGTGCTCCAAATTTCTGGAAGTATCAAATAAATGGACGAAGTCCTTTATTTTCTGCCTGTAGAAAACTTCTGGTGGAAAGATGACCCAATGAAATTGACAACCCACCAAAATATCTTCACTCAGTAGGAAATTGTAGAACTAGTCATTAATATCTATTTAACAAGTAAATCCATCTCTTTCTCTTTTGGTGGTTTTCTGTTTGCTTGTTTGGGTTTGGGGGTTTTGGTGTGAATTTTTTTTTTTCCTCTCCTCCCCTTTGAGGCAGAAGGCATTGGAGTTGAGACAGAGTTGTATTTTGTGATCAATACAGGCACATTCTCTGTGCCTGAGGCTTAGATTTATTATGTTAGATTTCTTATGTTAGATCTAGAGGCTTAGATTTCTTATATAAATGCATCCACTTTATTGTGCATTGGGAGTATTAGCATTTGTCTTGCAGAGAGGCACTCACTACCTTTTCAGATATCATTTCTAGATTTTTGAGCTATGGAGTTTAGGCAGAAATTGGGGGGGGGGGGGTGGCAGGAGGGGAGTATGGATGTGAACATCATGAATTTGGGGAGCTTCCAGCATGAGGAAGACAATAAGAGTCAAGAGTTTTCTCATAATCATTTTTAAGTAGGCACCTAAAATCTATTTGTATCTTGTTTTAAGGGCCTATGTCTTTTTCAGACTATCAAGTCATTAAAAAGTGCTCACGTTTTCAGCGTTAACAAATATGATTTCAAACCCGGGCCCTGAACTGATCTTATTGGATCTCTTAAACCTAATCTAGATTTGGAAATTCCTCCTTGACTTATACGTTGTTCATTCTTCTCTAATTAGCAGTGCAGTCATGCTATTGATGAAAAGCAGGTTCTTTCTGCATGTGAAGACCATCTGGTCTTGCTGGCACATCACTATTCCTACCCCAGATGGCAACTTCTTGGTAAGGCTAAGAGGTGCGATTATTCAATTGTTTTATAATCAGACACACACTTCAATTAGTTACTGGTGATTAAGATTCAACAGTGTTTATGCTATTTACTGTTTCATTTGTCGAGACATTCTATGTAATCTTTGCAATCATTGCAGTGTTAAGATACAACAAGTTTGTTGTGCTGGTTATACATTTTAAAACACAGTGCATAAAGAGTTTCACCAACTCAGGAAGTCAGACTAATTTAATTTTGCCCAAGCACTAATTAGTCTCAGTGTAATGGCAGGCACTCGATTGTCTGTAACTAAGAACAGGGCCAGAATTCTCTGTTTGAAAGCATGGGTGTCCTGAGAAGAGAGTTATAACAAAGTTTAGCAAACATTTGTGCAAGTCATGCAACTGAGAAGGGGTGAAGCAGATCCAAATGGGATCTAAAAGTAGTAAAACTATTTCTGCTTCAAATAGACATTTAATCCACTCTCACATCACTCTCACCCAGAGTACTTAGTTGTTATATTTATGAGAAGAGTAAAAGTAGTCACTGCTTTGTTACCTTTAATATTCTCCTACATGTACCACCTTCACACTCAGCCTGAGCTGCCATTTGCCCTTTTCTGCGAGGTTGGGAGAGACAGCCAAATCCCTGCTCAGGGCTATGGCACAGGGGCGTGGATGCACAAGGACTCTGTAAATCATTTAAACATTCATGAGTAAAAAGAGGAAAACAGCCAAAACTATAGAAACTTAGTACATTGCACAAGTCTGTAGTACCTTTCTAGCTCAGCAGAGTTACACATGGTACAGCAGAGATCAACAGCATTGCTGTTTGCCATCGCATGGCACTTTTAAGACAGAAAAGCACAGAAGGATTTTAGAGAGGTTTATAAAGTTCTGGTGGGGACAGACTCCATCACTCCCTGGGTAAGAACTGTCACACACACAGACACAGCTCTTGGAGGGATTTCTCCCATTCTGGCAATTTAGGGGGTTTTGTGCAACCTGTTGCTTTTTCTATTTTCCCCTCCTTTAGGATTACCATTACCTGAATTTATTCCTATTTTGAGGCTACATATGCCTCCTATCAATTTCATTTTTGTAGAGTAACAAACAGAATGCAACCCTGGTAGACTAATTAGGGCTCTTAACCCATACAGTCTGCTCTCAGGCAGACCTGCCGAGCTGTAATGGATTTTAACAAAGGCTGCCTGGATGTAACTGAAGATAAAAGCAGGTCATATGAACAGGAAAGGCCTAAGATTACTGCGTATGGATTTGCTGAGGCATGAGAGTGAAGAGCTAAGAGGGCTGAGTTCTCCAATCTTATCATCATCTACGCAGCATGTGTCACCATATCGAGTGACATGTTAGTATAGCTAATTTGTTCAGATTGGAACCGAATTTTCCCTGGCAGCTATGGGAACCGTAACTACTTGATTTTTCAAGTGTCATATATAAATACTAAAAAACCCCAACAATATTATTGTAAAAATATTTATATTTGTACTATATATTAAACTTGACATAGATTTACATGTAAACTGCAGATGAATTTATAACTACACAGATATTAATTTATTCAAACACTATGAGTAAGTAATATTGAGACTGAAACACATTGAAACTCAGTCCCCCAAAGGAAGCATTGGTAAACCTGCAGTTGGCAATGTAACTCTAATTCAGGCTTCTTGCACTATTCTTTATGATACAGTTTTTAACAGTGATTGCTGTTTTTACAGTAGGAAGTACTTCAATCAGCTCATCGCTATTCACCATTTCTTTTAGTTCCACAAGGGGCTCTATGTTTTACTTAGTGTATACTACCCAAATACTAGTTCAGCTACAGAATTCAGGAGTTTCTCTGGGATTTCCACAAGGATTTTAGTCCCCAGAGAAGAGTTTAAATCTGATAAAAATCACACTTCCATGATTATTCTTAAACCCCCAATACTACCACTTTGAGACCTTAAAGATTGTGTTATAACAATAACCTTAAATTTCAAACCTGGGAGTCCTTAATTTTTTTAAATGCAGGTGGTGGATTATAAACAAACTTGGAAGAAATTAAATATAAGAGATTAAATATAAGAGAAGCTTCATCCCACAAAAGAACTACACAAAAACCACACAATCCTGACTAGAGGCACCAATCTCTACCTCAAATAGATACACATACAAATAATGCATCTAGATTTAGAGAGGTGACTTTGTGTTTTAAAATTCTATATAGACATCCATATAATTTACATTATGAAACCCACAGATTATTCTTTAGTAGAATCTCAGAGGCTTAAATCAATAAACATTATAGCCATTTTTAGGAGTTACCAATATTTATTAAAGCTCCCAGTGGGAGAGAATATATGTTTATGATGGCTCCTATCAGTCTGTGCACTATTTATGCTGCTAATGGACAAGGAAGACTGGCAGAAATTGCAGTCAGCTGAAACAAGTTTTCTTTCTACTATTTGTTGATAGCAGATTACTCTCAACAAATTCCGTGATGTATTTTTAGTTACTAGACTTCGCTGTTGGGCCTGGTGTCATTCTTTTGCTTGCTTGCTTCTAAGTCATTTACTACTATTTGCTTGGGTTGTCGGTTGCAAGAGGCTTTGTCCCCATCTTCTCTCAAAGAGTTTGTCCTGAGGGCTGTCAAGAGACGAGTTCTCTTACATCCTGATATATAATTTATGGCATAGGGGCCACATGAAGTCAGTGCTTTGGGGAAAATTACCAGGGAAACAACAAGGACAGATCACTGAATCCAAATTCCTTCTCTAGTCCTTTAGGCTTCTTAAGGGAGTTTCTGTGATCTAACTGATCCTCATTAGTCCTGTTTCAGGTGTTCTCCCCCTATATGCTTTTATCTGTACAAACATGAGTTTCTCGTTAGAGGTATTCACTTGCCACACACACTTGAAACATGTTGATATCCACATATACTCAAGCATATACCATAGGGATTCCTTACAATGCTCAGTCCTTTGAAGTTGGTATTATAAAGACATAACCCACCCATTTGGCCAGATTTACTGATTTCCTCTAAGAAGGACGTGTACTTATGATAATTTACAATTAATATTTCCAATATAGATTTGCTTCTCAAATTCATAAGGCAATGACAGCAGTTATTTCATACTTTTGCAGGAAGTAATTTCAGTGGCAGTTTGGAAGATGCTCAGTAGTTCTTGAGGAATTGCACACCAGTGCTATTCAGTCAATGCTACCGAATAGTCTGACTCTATCAAGAAGTTGAAGTTGTTAAAGATTATCTTAGTATATTGACAGTAACACATCTTTAATGTTGGAAGGCTTCTCAGAGCCATAATAAGTCTCCAGTGAATGGCTGAGCTCCCTCTTTCCTTCAAGAAGTAGAGTCCAAGGGAGCAGAGCCCTGCACAGCTCATGGGTTCCATTTCCCCAAACCCAGCCATTCCAGTCATGAAATAGCTGGAGGTGACTACAAAGTAGAGATAACAGACCAACAAAACACCATTCATTGCCAGAACTCCACTAAATCATTATGGCAGGTGAAATAGAGATAAAAGACCACTGGTATTCTCATCCATAAGTGTAAAAACAGAGTGAAATATACCTTTAAAGTGAAGACACAAGAAGCACTCAGTCATCTCCTAAAAATGTGACCCAACAAAATGAGGGGGCTATCTGTGTCCTATCGTACTATAGGACTATTCCTCCCTATGGGGAGGAAGGGGAGTGTCCCTGCTCTGTGTGTTTGGGGGATGGAAAGCAGCTACTCTCCTGCTGAGCTCAGCTGCTGCAACAGCAGAAAGTTGTTCTAGACACAGTCTGCACTCATAATTTCTTGTTTCTTTCTCCTAAATGCATTATGTGTTGTTCTTTCATTTCTCCCTTTTATCTTCTTTTTGGATATTGACCTTCTCTCCAGTAGCCATGATCTTTCTCACTTGTGTAGAGTGAGTTTAAAATGTTATTCCATGAGAATGTCAGCATTTATCAGCCCTTATTGCTAGGCACCAGAGTAAGGGGAGGGGCAGATGAAGGTTTTTATCATGCTTTTTAAGCAGGAAGACAGCAAGATGCAAAACTGAGAACACACAGTAAAACGCTTGTTAACCCTAGCATGTCATGACTTTCTAAGGAAGGCCAGGGCATTTGGACTGTCAGGGGTTAGAGGTGTTACAGGTGACACTTTGTACTTGCCTCTGCTGCGCATGTCTGGTAGCCTGCAGTATCAGGATATTTCCCCTTGTCAAAATCCACATCAAGCTCAGTAAGCCAGATTTTCAGCTTTTTTTCCCCCACCAAAACCAGGGGCTTAGAATCTAAGGATGAGATCTGGCCAGATTTAAATAAGTGTAAACAGTTCATGGTGCAAGGCAGACCTGCTCCGTTAGAAGATCCAAGCAGAAATAAAAGTTCTAGTTCAAATAATTTCAACTGCTTTTTTTCCCATGCAGTGTTATTAATTCTTCCTTCCTTCAATAGACTCTTGGTGGTTTGCAGCAGGTACCTGGGTCAGAACATGTTGTTTTTGAAGTATGTTTATTTGGCAGGGATGCTGAATAAACAGGGAAAGCTGTACCTTGCCCACCTACACCAGCTATGTATCTGTGCCAGCATATTTATCCCTTCTATTATTTTTTCCCCCACCATTTCCCAAACAAGCACTGCCAAAGTGCATGTCTCTGTAAAAAGCCATCTTTGTTCTAGATTTGTCTGTATTGAAGTGTCATTGTCTTCTATTGATTTTAACTGATTTAAGTCTGTAAATAGCTGGCAATTATGTTTTTCATTATTTGCAGTTTCATCCATTTATAGTATCATTCATCTGTGATTTTTGTTTTTCCTTTCTTAATTTCTTTCCTATTTTCTTTGACTTCCCTAACCCAATTTTCCTCTTAATCTAGGAACCCACGGAACTCTGCTAAAACAACACTCTGAAGTTAAAAGAGCATCAGCAAATTCACACTCAATCTTTGAAGTACTCCTTATGCAGTCTCGACACTTATAGAAAATGCAGAAAACCTGGAATAACTTTCTCCAGTTCACATAGTGTTTATTATTAAGCTGACTGAAGTAACAAGCCACACACACTGTTCTTCTTTTGCTCAAGCCACAAAGTCATCATGATGTGAGACAGAAAAAAAGTAGTTTATCTCAAGCACAGATTTAATCCTTTACTCTTCCCTCATGCTGATTTGTAAGGCAGTACTCAATGACATTCATCAGCATTTTTCACCTGTAAAATATTCCCAGCAAAATAGGATTCTGAAATTTTAACATTTTTTGAAACAAAAGATGTAAAAAAAGCAAACTTACTCAGTTTTTATAGCAGCATGAGAGGACCACAAATTGATCAGCAGTGTCATAAAGTATCTCTCTTGACTTGCTTTATAAGAAGCTCCCCAATAAGATCAAGAGGCTAAAAATCAAACAATCAGGTTCTTTAGAGTGGGAGATTTGATAATTACTTCATCATTAGGAAAAGCAACTATCGAGCAATCACAAAATTACAAGCACCTGTCTCACACTCCCTCAAGACTGTTCTCACCTCTCAACTGTGTTTCATCCAGCTCCAGTGACTGCTGGGATCTAAGCAAGCCTTGCCACGGCTCCAGGAGGCCTTTCTAGGGAAGGAGGTCTGACTTCCTCCCCACCACACCTGGGACTCTGGCTCCATCCTTCCCCTGTGCCACCTGCAAGGCAGCTCCCAGCCCCAGGCTGTTCCTGGTCCTATAGCACCTGCTGTCCAGCACTCCAACCTTTCCTTAAAGCAGAATAACAAAGTTGCAACTATAGAAGTAAAAATAAAAATTCTGTCTATCCAAAAGGAGAGTAATGTCTTCATTATTTTGAAACTGAAATGTTTCAAAGATTTTTTAAATTTTTGTTTCCCCCTCATTACCAATAAATGTGATTCTATTTAATCAGAAATAGTCTATTTGACAATTTATTTTCATTTTATTTCAACAGATATGTTACCCAAAGTTTCTCTAAAAGAAAGATATGTTAGTATGCCTCAAAAGGAAAAATAATACAGTTTTGTTAATTGTAGAAATATAAAAGTATTTCACAGAATCACAGGATCATCTAGGTTGGAAAGGACCTTGAAGATCATCTAGTCCAACCAATAACATAACACTGACCATTCTCAACTACAACATATCCTTAAGCGCTATGTCAACCCAACTCTTAAACACCTCCAGTGATGGGGACTCCACCACCTCCCTGGGCAGCCCATTCCAACGCCTAACAACCCGTTCTGTAAAGAAATGCTTCCTAATATCCAGTCTAAACCTTCCCTGTCGCAACTTGAGGCCATTCGCTCTTCTCCTATTGCTTGTTACTTCGTTAGAGGCTCATCCCCAGCTCTCTGCAACCTCCTTTCAGGTAGTTGTAGAGGGCGATGAGGTCTCCCTTCAGTCTCTTCTTCTCCAGACTAAACAACCCCAGTTCCCTCAGCTGCCCCTCATAAGACATGTGCTCCAGACCCTTCACCAGCTTCGCTGCCCTTCTTTGGACACCCTCGAGTGATCCAATGTCCTTTTTGTAATGAGGGGCCCAAAACTGAACACAGTAATTTCAGACCAAGCAAGGATCAAAATTGTATACAAATCTGCTATGTTCAGTAGCTTCAATAAGGAATGGGAAGAAAAAGTGGGAAAACAAAAGTTTAACTTCTCAAAATATTCCATAGGCACTTCAATAAGAAATTAATTTCCACGAACTCAATATTTACCTTAAAGGCTCATAGGAGAAGATTTAAAGTATACCAAGAGGTCTGACTATGCAGGATGACTAATCAATTTATTGATTATTCAACGACAAAATAGAAACCTTGGCCCACATTTTCTCTGGAGGTTGCCTTGTCCCTAAGGCTTCTCTACCTGAGACACACACAGAAATAGTTCGACACTGGGGTTGCAGCTAATAAGGCCCATGTCCTTCACCTCCTGTTTAAAGCAGGCTGGCCCTGTAGATCAGCTTTTCTTCTCCCTATAAAGACTAACTCCTGAGCAGTGGCACAGAATTGTCTTTACAACAAGGAGTTTCACGTTCAGGAATGGAAAATATTAAAAATTGTTTAGAATGCTTTTCCAAAAAGATGCTGGTTTGGTGGTTCAAGAAATTAATTTTCTTTATGTGCTGGTTTTGGCTGGGATAGAGTTAATTTTCTTCATAGCAGCTAGTATGGGGCTATGTTTTGGATTTGTGCTGAAAACAGTGTTGATAACACAGGGATGTTTTCATTATTGCTGAGCACTGCTTACACGGAGTCAAGCCTTTTTCTGCTTCTCACCCCACCCCACCAGCGAGGAGGCTGGGAGTGAACAAAAAGTTGTGAGAAGACACAGTTAGGACAGCTCTGACCCCAGCTGTCCAAAGGGATATCCCATACCTTATGACGTCCTGCTCAGCATATAAATCTGGGGGAAGAAGAAGGAAGGGGGGAACATTTGGAGTGATGGTGCTTGTCTTCCCAAGTAACCTTTATGCATGACGGAGTCCTGCTTTCCTGGAGATGGCTGAACACCTGCCTGCCAGTGGGAAGTGGTGAATGAATTTCTTGGTTTGCTTTGCTTGTAGACATGGCTTTCGCTTTACCTATTAAACTGTCTTTATCTCAACTCACAAGTTTTCTCACTTTTAGCCTTCCTATTCTCTCCTGCATCCTACCAGGGGAGAGGAGTGAGCAAACAGCTGTGTAGTGCTTAGCTGCTGTCTGGGGTTAAACCATGACACTTTAGTAGAATAAATTCCTTATGATTACAGAAAGTAGAGTTCCAGTAAATAAACCAACGCATCTCAGTGGATTAATAAAAATGGAAAATAAACCACACCAAAATCGTGCCTCAGAAATTACTTTGTTCTCATTATGTGCAAAGCAGGTTAATTTCTCCCACATATTGTATAAAAGCCATAAATTTTGTGAAACGTTTTCAAATGCTACTGAACAACTTTCTGGGAACCAAATAAATCAGTCCAGTCAGTATCAAATAAGTAAGTTCTCCATCATGAGGGAAGGAGAGAGGTGGATGTCTTGGATGCAGGCAAAGCAACCATCAGGTACAGAGCTGGCCACGCAGGCTGGGGCAGCACAGGCTTGCTGCAGAGCATGGAGCCTGGCAAATAACCCTGACAAATAAATAGCTATGGCTGTCCCAAACTGGCTCTGTGCTCCGCCCCATTGCTGGTGGGTCTCCCTGTGCTTGGATGAATGGGGGAACGTGGCTCCAAGATCCTCCTGCAGCAGCTGTTCTAGGTCTGGAAACAACTTCTTATCTATTATTCAGATAATGGACAGCCTGCTAAAGACTAGAACAACCAGAAGAAGAGAAGTGTCCGTCAGCACTTTGAAATAGTTTTTCACTGTTGTGCTGTAACAAAAAGTTATTTTTGGAAGCCAGAATTTTACTGCTTTATCTGTTGATTATAAGGATTGTGTAACACAGTTTTATTATGTTTGTACCAACCCCAAACTGTCTTCTGTTTAAAAATAAATATATTTTAAATAGATATTTATATAATATATAAATAAAACCAAAATGGCAGTAAACAGATAAATTATAAATGAGATTTAATCATTAATATTCACTCAACTAAATGGATCTGTACCCTGAGAACATCATTCTTTGGTGTTCAGCATTTGTATATGACAGGTTTTATTTTCTTTTGTACTTGTGCCTACAGACCCCAGCTGAGTTGTGGGGTTTTTACTGCCCTAGGGAATGAATAAAGACACAGAAAAAGACAGTCTCTCTCTCAGGGAGGCTATAGTCTGAGAAAATACATCAAATGCAGAACAGAGGTGCCCAGTGTGCTCTCATGCCTTTCCAGTATATGAAGAGTAGCTAAGAATTTAGATGCATTTCTGCAAGACAGCTGGTAGCAACTGCGGGAGCCAATGACTACAACACCTCTGCAGATCTGTCCCATGTCCCATGTACAGGACCTGTTGCAGACGAAGGCTGAGGTGCTCAACGCCTACTTTGCCTCAGTCTTTAGCAGTGGAACTGGCTGTTCCTTGGACACCCAGCCTCATGGGCTGGGAGATGGGGAGGGGAAGCAAAATGAGGTCAGCACAGTTGAAAAGGAAGTGGTCAGAGACCTGCTATACCACTTGGATGCACACAAGTCTGTGGGACTGGATGGGTTACACCCAAGGGTGCTGAAAGAGTTGGCAGACGTGCTCGCCAAGCTGCTTTCCATTATTTACCTGAAGTCATGGCTAACTGGGGAGGTTCCATCGGACTGGAGGGTGGCAAATGTGACATGCATCTACAAGAGAGGCAGAAAGGAGGATCCAGGAAACTATAGACCTGTCAGTCTGACCTCAGTGCCAGGGAAGGTCATGGAGCAGGTCATCTCAAGTGCCATTAAAAGTCATATAATGGACAACCAGGTGATCAGGCCTAGTCAGCATGGGTTCATGAAAGGCAGGTCCTGCCTGACAAACCTGATCTCCTTCTATGACAAAATGACCCGACTATTGGATGAGGGAAAGGCTGTGGATATTATCTACCTGGATTTTTGAAAAGCATTTGACACAGTTCCCCATAGAATTCTCATAGAAAAACTGGCTGCCCATGGCCTGGATGAGCGAACGGTCTGCTGGGTCAAGCACTGGCTGGATGGATGGTTCCAGACAGTGGTGGTCAATGGAGCTAAATCCAGCTGGCGGACAGTCACAAGTGGTGTTCCTCAGGGCTCGGTGTTGGAACCATTTCTGTTCAACATCTTTAATGATGATCTTGATAAGGACATAGAGTGTATCATCAGTAAGTTCTCAGATGACACCAAGTTAAGCAGGAGTGTCGATCTGCATGAGGATAGGGAGGCACTACAGAGAGACTTGCACAGATTGGATCAGTGGGCCAATGTTAACGGGATGAGCTTCAACAAGGCCAAGTGCCAGGTCCCGCACTTGGGCCACAACAACCCCCTGCATCGCTACAGGCTTGGGGAGGTGTGGCCAGAGAGCTGTCTGGAAGAGAAGGATCTGGGGGTTCTAACTGACAAGCAGTTGAACATGAGCAGCAGTGTGCCCAGGTGGCCAAGAAAGCCAACGGCATCCTGGCTTGTATTAGAAATAGTGTGACCAGCAGAAGTAGGGAGGTGATAGTCCCCCTGTACTCTGCACTGGTGAGGCCACACCTGGAGTATTGTCCAGTTTTGGGCACCTCAATACGAGAGAGATATCGAGGTGCTGGAGTGAGTCCAGAGGAGGGCAACAAAGCTGGTGAAAGGCCTGGAGAACAAATCCTGTGAAGAGAGATTGAAGGAGCTGGGACTGTTTATCTTGAGGAAGAGAAGGCTGAGGGGAGACCTCATCACTCTCTACAACTACCTGAAAGGACATTGTAGAGAGGTTGGTGCTGGTCTTGTCTCACAGGTAATTAGTGACAGAACAAGAGGGAATGGCTTTAAACTCCAACAGGGGAGGTTTAGACTGGACATTAGGAAAAAATTTTTCACAGAAAGAGTGGTCAGACAGTGGAATAGGCTGCCCAGGGAGGTGGTGGAGTCACCATCCCTGGATGTGTTTAAGGGTCATTTAGATGAGATGTTGGGGGATATGGTGTAGGGGAGAACTTGTAGAGTAGGGCTGATGGTTGGACTCAATGATCCCAAGGGTCTTTTCCAACCTGAATGATTCTGTGATTCTATGAAGACAGGGACTCAACTGGCTCTATGGCCAGATGAAAGTATGGATGATGCTGTAAAGGTTAAACAGAGATAGAATTTCTCATGAAAATAATTTTTACTGATATAATTTGAAATACATCCACAATTATCTTGCAGGCATTTGGAGAAAGTAAATGACTCAGATGACTTTATTTTCTTGAAATGGCCTTTCTCATTCCAATACATATAATTTCGTAAACTTTATACCTGACCATACTTTTAATTACATTTGTTACTTATAATTACATTCAAGGCTTCACCTTCTGAATAAAATACATCTTTTCCTTTGTAAGCCATAGTTTTCACATTATTGTATTTATGTTTAAATCTAGTTCTGCTGGCTTTCTATTAAATGCTACATGAAATGAAGACAATCAAGAATCAACATCAAGGGTTTTTCTTGATTATTTGAACAATATTTCAAGGTAGCTTTGCCAAAATTGTCAGCTACCCCCTGTTCAGTAGCCTTGAAATTGTAAAAGTATCATAAAGGCAGCATTATCAGAGCCATAAATGGGCTCAAAAAGGGCACAATACAGAAAAAAAAATCTAATTACAACTCTGAATCTCTTGATACTTGTTCATTCAAACTCTGAAAGTCCAAAAACTCAGAAGCTGATGCTAGCATCTAAATTCAGAGTACTACCCAAGAGAATAATACTCTTTTCCAATGCTTCTATTTGCACAGACATTTTGTGAATATAAACTAGTTTTCCACCTCTATGCTTATAGCATTACTTTTTAAACAACACAAAATGGGAAGTAAAAATAAGCCTGGCTCCATTGTGCAACAAATGTAGACAGACATTTAACTTCAGCATGACTCCATAGCAGAAGCTTGCCATTGGTCTCCCTACAACAGCCCTTTCTGCACAATGAGGCTTACATTAGTAAAGACACACGATGCATTAAGACATGCTCATTATACTGTTCAGGCTTGAAAGAGCCTAATGTTGAATAAAGTTTCCCACCAGCTGTTTTTGTGTTATTTGTTTTGTGCTCTCATTTGAACTATTACATAATGTGTTGAAATGAAAAATTGGCACATAGAGGTATAATGGTTTGTTTTCTAGAGAAAAATCAGCGTATCATTTGATTTCACAGAGACAGAATAAACCAGATCTTTAATTCAAATTGAAAAACAAAGGGGAGTATGGTAAATGACATTGTAGCACCACCACTTTCAGGAAGAATTCTTACACTGTGCAGACAGGTCTTCATCACGTCAGTGTTGTAAATAATGATATACCTAAATCAACATTCTTCTGCCTGAATTATCATAACCTAAAGCCATTATGTATACTGACTTACTGCAACATATGAAAAGGAGGGCAGAAAATGATATGTTGCACACCATTTTTGATTCCAAAGATATCCAGTGAATGCTACAAAATGTGTGTAATATTGACTCAGACAGATTAAATGAGTGCGCATGCACACACACAGAGGATTTATTGCAACAGCACTAACATTTTGCCCATTGCATGTTTGTGCACAGACAGAAATGCAGTCTCCTCTGAGATGGAAAAGGGAAGCATAACAATATGCATGACAAGTGCCCCAGTCATTAGGCTCTCACTGAATTATTACAGAAATGGGTTGCAGTACTACCCTGGTTTTGAAAAATTTTGCTGGTGTTTGGGAAAAGGGCTGAATGTCTCCTTCCAGGAGAAAACTTGGGGCTAAAATAGCATCAGTAAATCCATTAAGCTTCTGGGAAAGAGTTAAGTCTTACCTCTCTTTTCCATGAACTATCTCAAGTGGGTTCTTCCTCACTATGTCAGTTTCTGTGAATCCCCCTTTCTCTGCAGTATAAAGGGAACATCAATATCTAACCTCAGTGTTGCAAAATTCAGTAGTGGCCCAACCTCATGCGGTAGCAGACTTTCACATCAGAAAGTGTCGGCTACACAACTCACCCACGCCATAAACTGTGCAACTCTTACAGTAGTTCAACCATAAAAGATGAAAACACAATCTTCAGTTGGCATTACGTAGCTTTTCATCAAGAACACATGGGAGCTTTCAGCCTTTGGTCACTGCAATGGCACTTTCACTGCTGTATAATTTCATTATTCTAATCTCCATGGGAGACAGATTACATGCAGGATGAAAACCAAATCTATTTTTAATAAGAGGTAAATCCAAGACCTAGGACCTTTAGGAAGTAGAAAGGCCCAAGGGTATGGAGCTGCCATGATAAATTAATCTTACCATGTGGCAAGTGAAAAAATACCCTTTTTTTAATGTCGCCTAATCTTTTCATTTATGTGTTTTGCCTAGAGGTGAATGTGGGTTTAATATCAGAGTCTAACACAGACTTTTGGGACAGGGAGAGGCAAAGAAGTCATCCACAAGTTACAGTGGTGGTTAACTTAAGCACAAAGCAAGTTGAATGGGACCCTTGGAGCTCGGTATCCCTCTGGCAGCATACCAGGGGCAGGAAAGATTAATGCATTGCCTGCTCACACTCACCTGAGCATAGATTTTAAAGTGAAACAAAACCTCCCTCCCTCCCAGAGAAGGAGCCCAAATGATCTGTGTGTTCCATATTTTCGTGTAGTGATACCAATCTTCAGTACAGCTAAAAGTAGTCACCAGTGGGAAGCATGCATTCAGACTCAATGGAGAAGCATTATCCAAGTAGAGGTTATATGTAACCTCATTTCCAGGGCATTATATTTTGTTTCAAATCTTTGAGCACTGGTGGGGGTGAGAACACTCAGAATCAGGCAGAGGGAGATGACACTTCTTTAAAATAAAGAGGTCAGAAATTCTTCAACATCAGTTTCTATGTACTCAACACCCTCTTTTCTATTTTTAAGCACCAGCCAGGCAGGCACTTTTACTGGTAACACATCCACACAGGTTTCTTTGGCATCCCTCAAATCCTGGCAGCACTATTATATGTGAATGCTGGACTTTTCCATCAATGGACAAACTACTCTGTTTTCACTCCTTTTAATATTACAAGCTTAGAAGACACTTTTGTTGACTGAAGACATCTCTTTCTTCTTCTTCTTTTTACTGCGCTGGGATTAGAAGCCTGCACTTCATGAGTGTTAATATTTCTGATTTTCCCACTTACACAATTAAAAAGCAGTCCCATTGAAGAACAACTTTATGCATGGGAAGACTAGTTTAAAAATACAAAATCCCAGGAAAGAAGAATGTAGAGAAGTACTTCAGCACCTCAGTTTAAATTCAGCCCTGTAAAAGCTCACATGAAATATTCATACTTTAATGTCCACAAAGTAGTTTAATCTGATCTGCAGAATCACAGCTCTGGCAGTATAATATGTCCCATGGCCATACAAAATGCTGAAGTGAGCAGAATATGTCCGTATTCCTGTGCCAGAAAAATTCTGACCTGCAGGGTCTGGTGCAAAGCATTCACTAAACACCCTGTATAACTATTTAATATATATGCCCTGTGGAAATGCTTAGGGCTTTTCTCCTTAAGTGTCTGTCTCTGATCCTAGCAATAGGCACTGTTTCTTTGTTCAGTGACCTTATGAATAGAAGTGCTAAGATCCAGAAAAATTGCTAGAAGCATCACAGTCATTAGTGAAGGCCAGTGATTCTCCAGATTTCACCCTAAACATAATTATGTGAGGAAATCCAACTACAGAACTTTTGAGTTCCTCAAAACACTTCATCTGTCATCACTCCATTGAACCAACACTATTTATTTGCTTTCGAAAGGAACTCTAATTGATTTATCTGTTGCTCGGAATAACACCATGATAAATAAATTATCACTTAACCACGATGGATTACTAACATTTCCTTTTCTAATTATATTTATAACATATTACTATGTCTTGCTTCATTTAAAAGCTTACATATGTTTTCTTCATCCCTGTAATCTAATCTAAGGTGCAAAGCCTGGATTTGTGCCAGTGAACCCCTTTGTTAATATACTGCTGCACTAGCAGAGTCCATCTGGACTTACTGTTCTGCTTGATGTCACATGGCAGATCCTACCTGCATGGAAGATGAAAGGACATTCAAGGCACGTATCTAGGGATGACAGTTTTCTTTGTGATGTACCACAGAGTCACAGCTTGTTAAGTAAGACTGTGACAGTGATAAAAGACAAAGCCATCATTTTATAGCAGAATATGGCCTATCTGTACATGACAAGTCATACTATCTCTGCTCACACATGCTGACATCTCATAATGCATTCTCCCAAGTGCCGGACAGAAATAGTCCCTGAAGACAGCACCACTAGAGAGTAATAGCATACTGCTTATCTAGGAGCAAATGAATGGAAAAAACCTGAAGTGTACAATGTGTCCCTATTAACATCAGAGATAAAGGGAGCTTTCAGTTTAAAGTATTTTCTATTTTCATTAGAGGTTCAATAGGTTTAGAATCAAACAATAAGGACAATTAAGTTCCCTTCATTGTAAATTATCTTGAATCTTTCAAATTATTTTTTTTTTTTAAACGTTGAGGGTAAATTTACAAAAATCTTTTGGGAACCCTCTTTTTTGGAGGGCTGTGCATTCATACTGTGTGTGCAGTCTTATGTTGTGCTTAACATTCTTCACACTTGACATCTTCCCAGACTGTCCAAACATCACTAGCTGGTGCTTACAGGCTCCCAAGCTGCCCTGCAGGGTGAAAGCCCATGGGAATGTAGGCTACAGGGAGAAGTTAACTGCCAGGCACCTCCCAGAGCAGGCAGCGCAGGGTGACAGGGAGGGGACCCTGTTGGTAGATGTGGCAGTAGGAAACTTGAGGCTGATACTTTGCTGAAGAGAATGAGAAGGCCTGGTGGCTTGCTGGGAAGGAGAGATCAGGGAAGAGACATCTAGAAGGAAAAGTTTTAGCTTGAAGAGGGAAATATGTAAAAGGGCTACAAACTAGCAGAGGAGCATAAGGAAAGAGAAAATCCCTTTTGCCTCTAAGGGTACTGCTCAGTTAAGTCAGGCCCTTCTCTTGGTCTTAACCCAAGTCTTTTTATAGTCCACACACAAAAGATTTAATAATATATTGACCCTGTTATTGGTAAAAATTACAACCCACCTGAATCTGTGCAGAAATTAACCCATCTGCTGTAGTGATCCATATGAAAACCTCTGGCTTCCTACACTCCCACAAGGACAGAGTAGCTCTCCTGGAACTGCAGCTCACAGCAGGGGAAAAACAGTGTGACATCATAAAAAAATAAATAGATATTCCCAGAGATAGCCCTGGCTGGCTGCGAAACTAGTGATGATGCCACGATGCAAGTGCTGCTTATCAGCAAGGTGCCATAAATGGGGTTAATGTGCACGTTCAGTCTGAGTACCAATCACATGGGCTAGCCTGAGAAGTATGCCTAGTGCTGTTGTACATTCGAGATGAATTGGCCACATTGGCTGGGGGTTGTAAGTCTTTAGAAGTAATAGTGAAAACCTGTCTGCCACTTTCCTCTCGAGTTGCATGGTACACACACCTCCCTTTCCTATTGTACATTAAATCATCCCCCTCACTGGATCTTTCCACCTAGCACAGCCAAACATCCTGTCCTCACTTGCACTGTAACCCACCCATAAATAAAATAAAATTACTGGTTAATCACCTTCAAAATTTTCCTCAGTGACAAAATGTTGGAAGGTTAAGTAGCCCATGTCTCAAGACTGCTGCCTAGCATACTGAACAGCATTTACTGTTTGCTTTTACCCTCCTCATCTGTTGACTGAATTTCTCTTGTCTTTATACATAAATATTAAATTCTTTGGTATAGTTGTAATATAAATAAACACAATAACAGTAACATTAATGAAAGTATTCAGTAGTAAGCCTCTCGGTGGCCATTTATATTGCTATTATAGCTAGCCAACATTTCTGATTTGTCACAACTTTCATTATGTTGATTAATTGATCTTTTCCCATAGTTGTTGACATAATTGAACAGACACGTTTTCAAATTTCCCCTCTTCTGGGCTCTGGACTTAAAAACCTATATGGTCTTTCAGGTCTCAATACCTTTATTTCTGTTTATATATTTACAGTACCTTCATCCCTTACCTTCCTGAACACTTCCTGAAGCATCCTCCTTCCATGCTCATTTTTATGCCTTTCTTTATGGGGCTTCTCAGACCTGGAATCCCTCTGTCCCCTCCTCTGATTTTTTCTGTGGGAATCTCTCTCCACTAAGGGAAACAGCAAAATTATATTCAAAGACAAAATGTTTCAGAAATAAACAACCCATAAAACATTTCTGCCACTTCCCTTAACATATGACCATCATAGAATCATAGAACACCAGGTTGGAAGGGACCTCAAGAATCATCTGGTCCAACATTTCTTGGCAAAAGCCCGGTCTAAACAAGATGGCCCAGCACCCTGTCCAACCAAATCTTACAAGTGTCTGATGTTGGGGAAGGTGTCCAATGTTGGGGAAAAATCTATACTTTGAGTCATACAGAACATGCATACATGACATCATGGATGTGGTACACAGTTATCATGATAACAGATTAGAAAGCTCACATAATACAGTGCTGTTGCAGCTGGAGTCCCACAGTCTGCTGCACCTCAGCTTCATATGAGCTTAGGCAGATGGTTTCCAGTTCCAGACCTACCACCACTCACAACTAACTTGATACCTCCACTCCTTCACTGGTGCAGTACAGGTACAGCTGTAGTTAGTCTGATGTACGTCTCCATCCTGTAGTCTTGGGTATGCATTTACCCATCTATTAACGACATGCAATGTTTTCTCTCTTCTATGGGTAATGGCCATGGTTTTGAAAGTTCTTAATCCTGAAGTTATGTGATTATGTGAGAGTTCCAGTTTTCACCTGAAAAGAAAATCTTCAACCTTTAAAGAAGAATGTTCAAAAATCTGAATTCAGAGAATTCACTTTTTATTGTTCTTCATTTCTTCCTGATTTTTCAGCCATTCTAATGATTTTTGCGTACCCTGTTCTTGATGTTTTACAATTGGAGTTAGCTCTAATAAAGTACTTTGTTGACTTGAAGCAGACTGAATTTTTAGTTTGTAAACTCATTACAAAGATAATTTTTATTTACACATTTGGAGCATAGGCATAAATTGCAAAAGTGTCTTCCAAACATTAAATTCTCAAGAATATGAGTTTTTTGATAATCCATTTTGAAATGTTATAGTTTATCTGTTTTCTTCTAGCCAAACCATCATATGATTTTGAAATTGGAATGGACAAACTGTTTTATGAAGGCAATCATCATTTCACCTAAAAATGAACTTTTTAGAGATTCATAAAGTACAGCTAGCTTTCCCCTGGAGTTTTTAAGCTTTCTGCACACCATGGTTCCAGTTTCAATTACAAGTGCCAAAATGCCACAAAAAAGACTGTTCTGTCAGTATTTTTGGCTTAGTGAGAGACAGAAAGTGCTGAAAATTTTGTAAGAAAAAAAAGCCGTAGTGAGAATTCCCGCTCAGCTTTTAGTTCAAAAAGGCTGATTAAGCACGAGAGATTTGGGGATGTTTTTCAAACTGAACTGATGGTATAAATCTGCTGAATTTTGCTGATCAGTTTAGTAAACTGATTGAATACTTTCTCATATGCGATCAATTTTAATATTTTGGGAGGGTTTTGTATATATCTGAATATGATAACTTGAAGCCTAAATATGCCCTCAGTGACCTTGCTCTTGCAAGTATGAACATGCAGAAAATATGCCTACTGATGACTGAACCCTGACATTGCCATTATTGTTAGCTATACATTTGATTATCTTATTTTAAGAAGCTCCTAAAGTTACATAGGAGAGTGACAAAAGTTAGAGATGTTTTCCTTGCAGGGCAGCAACTCCAGGCTCTTTCTGTGGCTTTTGGTGAGGCCAAGGCTGTAACAGTGGTCAGGTTTTGTTGTTCCCAACATAGCATAGGATCTGGGGGTCTAAATTTGCCACATCTTCTATGGCAGGACACAAAGGAGCAATCTGTAGTACTGGAATTTTTTGTTTAACAGAGACATAGGATGGAAGAAAAGCATGTATTAGAAGCAGTGGAGTGTTAGGGTTAGATGTCAAATCAGTCTAAAATTTCCCATTTTTCTGTTGTTTCTCCATACAAGGTGTTTTGGGTTCACAGCTGTCTTGGAGCAGAAGCAACGCTGAATCTCAGGAAGACTTGCTGCATGCCTCAGGAACAACCACTGGAATATGTGCAAGGTGACTCTGGTCATTCCTTTATCTTGATCCTGATCATGTAGGTTTTCTTTCCAAAGCATATCTGAATACTTCAAAATGCACACAAGGGTTTTTTTAATACAGCAACATTGACCAGAGTTTGTGAATTTGCAGCACACTAGTTACTCATGTAGTCACTCAATGCACAGTGAATATGAGATAACCTCCTCCATGTCAAAGCTAAGGTGTGAACTTACAGATGCTTTTCGGAAGTGGAGTAAATTACTTCACACATCGCTAGCTAAGAGAGTCTGCAAAAAGAGTTAGTATGGAGTAGCTTATGAGCTTTAAATTCACACCTCAATTTTTTCTTCTTTATGGTAATTTTTCATTTAGAGAAGCATTCAGGCATTTTACTTCTGAGAGTCTTAGTTTGAAAAGTATTCTGTCTTTTAAAACCTGTAATGTAGTGCTCTTCTATTTTCTTCTGTAGTCCCACTCCTCCATAAACTGAATTACGCAATTTGCGGGTAGTTCTGATATAAAATGACAGATGGAAATAATACATATATTTAGGGGTAATAAGATGAACCAGTTCTCTTGAAAAATAAATATAGTGTTATCATGGATCATTGACATGTGTTACAGACAGTTGAAATATGAAGAAAGTTTAATTTTAGTACATGAATATTACTGAAAGTCTTATGTAACTTCTTATAGTTTAGGTCTTGAATCTTGCCTGGCTTCCAGCTTTTAATAAGTTCAAAACCAAGGAAATCTTGCCTTTTGAAAAGCAGGAGCTTCTGAAGCCAGCCCTCCCTGGCACACTCGGAAGAACACAGCAAGAGAAGCAGTTCCCATCAAATCCTGCTGTCATTCCAGATGCACAAGAATTTTTAAAAGCAAGAATCTTGAGCTACAGAATAATTCAGGTCAGGATGGACCTCAGGAGGTCTTTAGTTGAATCTCTTGCTCAAAGCAGCGTCAACTGTGTGATCAGACCAAGTTGCTCAAGACTTTATCCATTCTGGTCTCGACACCCCCCAGGGCTGGAGACTGGACAAAATAATCTACAAAGAAGCAGGATTATATACATAATTTAAATTGTTTTGTTTAAATTCCCACTTCATTTAAAGTGCTCAAGGAGGTGGAGTGCTAGTGAACTTGCCAACCTTTTTAACATGAAATGTGCTAAAGCACAGGGGAAGTGAGGATGCTTGCTTTGAGGTGGTGTCCTGGGCTAAAAAGCATGAGTAATATTAAACTAGGTAATACAAGACTCAGACTCTTCAAAGGATCTAGAAAGCAGCTTCATCACTTTCCACAAGGTCCTATTACAAAGCATTTTATCCAAAATTCCAGGCATTTTCCCTAGCAATAATCTTCCCTTAAAAACTAATTTCTATGGACACATACTTTGGTTAAAGATAAAAGATCAGTCAATGGGATAGAGCTCAGTGACTCTGTGAAGAAAATAAAAAATAAAACACAGTAAAGAAAAAAAATACCTTGAATTTCTTGTAGTACTTTCAATTGCAGTGTTGTATTAGGTTGCTATAGGTATGAAGTCCTTTAAACATGATCAGATACACCACAATTTGAGGTGTTTAACTGAATGTTGATCAGCTGGTATTCTTTTAAAAAACATTCTTTGCAAGTTCAGCTTCGTTACTTGATACCTGATTTTCCAAAGTGCTGAGCACCTGCAGCTCCCACTGGCTTCATTTGCAGTAACCACAGTTACCTGTGAAATCAGGTCAGATCATGCTCATACTCACAAGGAAAGGTCACAGTTTCCTGTGGAAAATTATACATTTTGAAGACTAGGTTGTTTTTTCACTTTGCTACACCTGCTGCTAAGAAGTGTCTATTTGTCCACCACAGATGCTGGAGCCATGTCCTTTTAAGCTGCCAACATCCCAGCTCAGTTCCCAAGCTCATCTAGTTAAAGAATGAGGGTTGTCATGCTGGAAAGCACCTTAAAACCAGAGGTCTGGT
The DNA here is from genome assembly GCF_031877795.1 of Strix aluco. Taxonomy (NCBI): domain Eukaryota; kingdom Metazoa; phylum Chordata; class Aves; order Strigiformes; family Strigidae; genus Strix; species Strix aluco. Next base: position 20,303,906 of record NC_133936.1, on the reverse strand, counting down.
GTGGAGTCTAACACCAGCTCCCTGTTTATTGCCTTCTGTAAGCCGATAGCAAAGAAAAATAAAATATGAACAGATACTTGCTTCTGCCCTGCTCTGGCTTCTGGCCAGACAGACTACCTGAGAAGGTATAATATAAGCATCCACTCCTTTCTAGGGGTACAGACACTTATTCACAGGAACAAGCGGAATGAAAGGAAATAGGTAAAAGAATTAGGACTCTGAAAAGTACAATTTCTTAGAGCTGCCTACAAGGTGACACAACTTTTCGCCTATCCGTATGCAGAGGCACCATCTAAAAATCCATACTTGTGCTATATAATCTGAAGCATTTGGACAAATCAGGGTAACAAGAGAGGTACTTGATTTCAGTGACTGCAGAGCGTAACTGGAGATTAGGAAAATAGTTATACATTGTAAAAAGAGTGTATATGTCATTAATTGAGATTATAAAAAGCTAACTACGTCTGGGGCTAAAAAATGGTGTTATCCCAAATTCTCATTAATAGCATCCAATTACTGTCTGTGGTTATATAACTGTTCATCTCACTATGTGGCCACTTATTGCTGTAGTCTGTTGCTGCTCAGCATAAATTGCACAGAGCACAGTGTGTAAAGGCACTAATGGCATTTAGTTTGCATTTTGCAGAACAAGGATAAACAAAAACATATTCTGAAACAAAATTAAAGTTGGGGGGAGGGGTTATTCCAAGCAAATTTCGATAATTTTGTGTGTTGTAAAATTAGCTCAGTTTTGGTTTTGTAGCAAAAATGTATGACTGTCATGGGGTATAAAAGAAAGTAAATGTTTTCTGTTTTAAATGTGTTGTAAAAAACAGTACACTATCACATAAAACATACCATAAATTTTAGAGGTTTGTTTTCCCCTGAATGCTATACAAACCAGAAAACCTTACAGAGATCAAAGTGCCCATCATTATAATATGGGAACTTTTACTGAGAAGTCTGTGTGGGGGCACCAGCCAAACAAAATGTCAATGAGCCTCTGCTGATAAGAACAAGCAGAGATAAAGTAGGCAGAAAGATCTGTGAGTCAGTAAATACTGCAAACAACAATCATAGCAGGTCAGGCAATTACCAGAAGAAGAAAACACTGATAAGTCCAGCAAATAAAATGTGATCCCCTCGTAAGCCATGGACATGAGAGGGAATGGCGGTAGACTGAAGCTGGAGTTCACAGGATATTAACCTTACTGAATGGAAGGCTGATGACTGCTGTTACATCAAATCCAACAAGCCATCTGTTTGTACAGCAAAATACCTATTTCCTTTGTATAAAGGGAAACAGAGTGTTTGAGTAGTAAAGCTACTGTGAGAACCAAGGAAGAAAAAATCAATGAGTCAAAACATGAGGGAACAGTTGCAAACTGAAACAATAGAGTTATGAAAGTCCAAAACTATAGACTGAAGCAGCAGGACAGAAAAAAAGAATAGGCTGTCATGATTTCTGAGGGGAGGGTTTTTCATTTCCTTCATGGTTAATGGCAAGATTTCATTGACCCCTGCTGGAAGAGATCAGGCTTCTTAAGACAGAAACAAAAATGGTTGAAAAGGGACCAAAAGTAGAACAAGTAGTGAAAGGATTCAGTATGAAAAAAAGAGCTGATAAATAATTCTTCCCCATTATAGGCAGAACTTCTGCCTATGTTGGAATGGAGAATTCAAATTGCTGTTACCTACTGAACAATAATAATTTAACAAGAAGTCACCACAGGGGTTTTTGTCATAAAGAACAAAATGTCCAACAACTCATTCTCACAATAATAACAGTTCTTAATCCACAACACACTATCTTCAGTTTGAAAGTACGCTGCTGATCCTCAACTCCTTTGGAAGTGTTTGTGAAACACAAACTCCTTCCCAGAATGTATTACATAAAGGTAAACCCGAGGAATAGACATTATAATATAATGCTGGTATTTGGCAGCATTAATGTTAACTTCTGAAGTAATCTACATAGGAAAAAAAAATGCCTCCTGCTTTATGCTAATGAGCATATATCATGAGTAACAATAGTCAAACTGAGATTTCTGGAAACAACACAGACATTCTATTTTATTCAAAATATTTGTTTGATGAGCCCTGACAAAGTAATAGCACAGCTTACTGGGATAAAAGCAGTATTCTAAAATCAGAATTAAGCCTTGTAAATTAGCTACTATTCTGCTTTACCCAACAGGGCCCCAATGCATGTTTGGTCTTTTTCATCAAATATTCAACACGTGTCTTTCAAAATGCATATTAGCTTAAGAAGGATACTATGTCATAAGACGTATTCAACATTTGCTTGCAAACAGCAGCTTTTACCAACATTGATTATTTTCTTGATAGAATTACAAAATCAATAGAGGGAAGTGAGGCAGTAGATTTAATATATTTAAATTTATAATATATTTATATTTAAATTTTAGAAAGTCCTTTAAAAAGCACCTCAGCATGTGTTACATGTAAAATGACCTGAAGTGGCTTGTAAGAAAGGATTCTGATAGATCAAAGTCATAAGTGAGTGTTATCAGTATGTGTAAAGGCATCAGAACTGTGTAAGAGGTTATCCAGGAAGAGGAGATATTTATTAATAAAACAATTATAGTTAAATTAAAAAATTACAATAATCTCAAGAAAAAGTTTCAAAAATATATATGTCAGAAAAAGAAGACAGACATTTGTGTCAAGACTGAGTAACAATTCAAACATAAATATTTAGTGTAATACAGGGATAAAATAAACAGGTACATACTGCTCAATTTCTGTTTAAACTCAATACCAGATAGATGTACAAAGGCAAGCAATGCCCCAGAAAAAGATAACTGAAGATGATCAAAGGCTCAAAAAGAAATAATTGATGTGTAATTCTAGCTGAAATATTCAGGGATAAAAAAAAAAAAAAATGTAGAACTTATAAGGAAAAGAAAAAAAATGTTTCTCATATGAATTTCCACCAACCTTACAGTTACCTTCTTAAAATCTGAGATATTCCCAGAGGAAAAATAAAATAAGTATGGGAAAGGAGCTAGACTAACTCGAGGACAGAGGCTAACCACACAGATATCAAAAATACATTTTGGGTACCTGAAACTAATAATGGACCCCAAAATTCACAGATTGTTTCCCTTAGCTTCTGCACATAACAGGTCAGGATGATTTGTAGATGCTCTGTCTGGAGCTACAGCCAGAGGCCCTAGCACTCCCTGCCACACCGGCACAGCTGCAACCAAAGGTACGAGGGTTTCTCCTCTCTCTCCTGACAATGCAGCTGATGGCCTGAACAGTGGTGAAAGCACTATCCTTTGAGAAAGCAGCTGTGTGTTTAATGCTCTCTGACTGAGGAAGAAACTTAACTCAGACCCTACTTTGTGAGCTGGTCAACTCTAGAATCTGAAAGTGAACAGCATCATAATTTTCTCCTTTAACTTAAAGAAAGGAAGACTGCAGAAAGAGGCAGCCTGTTCCTGTAGATGTGCTCTTGGCATGCTGCAAAGAAACCTCTTAGGTTAAGTCTCAAAGTAGATTCCAGCAAAGGAATGTCTACTTTTGGAGTTCCAGTCATATTTAGAAGGAAAATAAGTAATAAGATAGATGTCATCCACAGAAGCACAAGCCTAGATGCTTAGGGATTTTAAGATGAAACAGAGAGTTCCTTATCGAATTTAGGCTCCCCAAAGGTTAAATAGTGGCTGAATGGATTTAGATAATTTGTATCTACCCAACTGTTGTCTTAGGTGCCTAAATCCTTTCCTGGATCTGGCCCAGGAGAGAGCAGAGTGTTGTGCAGTTAAGTGCTCTGCTTTTACAGAAAATCAATGCCTAACTCCCATTTTTTCATTAAGAAGATCCTCCCCCAGCATTTGTATAGCTTGCCATTATACAACTAATTGGACACATTATAAATGCTTAAAGATATCGAAGGGCGTTAACAAGGAGAAAAATGCAATTATTTATTCTGGTACAAGAGAATATGAAAATCAGAAGAAAATTAATGTCTGTAAGAATTATCTGAGAGTGAACTATATTCAGGTAAGGAACAGTCTCCTTACTAAAATGGCAGAAACTTCAGCAGTTCTGTTATTTAAAATCAGAATAAACATGGCACTGGTAAGTAGAAGAAACATGGTATTGATGGGCAAGCTGATGTAGTGTGCCATCTCTTCCTCTAATTGATGTCACTCTATGAAATTAGCTCTCTTTTTTGTTTGTTTTGAATATATGATTTTGAGGCAATTAGTGATTATCAGAGAAGCCTGTGGGAACATTACCTGTGATGGAGCTGCTGTTTGCTTTGTCAACAACTTCTGAATTATCAGTTTTTACTCATTTGATCCAGGATGATAAATCTCTGCCTGGGACCTTCTGAAGTTAATTTTTTTCTCAGAAGTAAATAAAATAATAAATATAGAACTACACGAGGAAACATCTTTTTGTAAAACAGTAATAAAGCCTATTAGAGAATCAATAGCACAAATGGTTTAAAAGGGAACATCCATTATCCTGTCTGTACCATCCAAGGGAGAGGAAATGTGGAGCCCCAGTGTTCTTCAGAAACATTTCTTCATACCTTGTGAAGGTTTTACAGTACTGCAGGTTGACCGCCAAGCTGAAACTGTTCTTTGCTCAGAAGTTCACATCACACAGCTCAGGAGGCTCCGTCCTTTCTGCAGGGACAGTGCTCCAACCCCACAGAAAGCAAATCACTGAGGTTTGGTTCACTGTGGTGTTTCATTTTCTTTATTTCTCTGTGAGATGAAGAAGCAGAAGGACTTCTGGACTGGAGGTTCTGACTCCAGAAAAGAGATGTGACGATTAAACACAGGACAGAAAAATTAGCATGTGAACAAGGAAAGTCACTCAGCTGTGGACATACATAATCTTTTCTTCAGGGTAACTTCTTTGGTTGAGGAAGTTATCCTATAACCAGTTCATCAAGCAAAGTAAATAAATTTTATAAGAATACATTCATATATTTAGATAGAAAGACCAACAAGAATGTAAGGAAACACATAATTGATGGGCATTATATACAAAGTTGGCTGAACTATTTCACTCAAAATACCTTCCCTAATAACATTTTTATGAAAAAAAAAAAAAAGTTTTTTAAGACTTTTTCATTTTTCCTTTTTTCTACTTCTTCTTCACCACATTTTACATATTTTAAAAATCTTCATTTATTAAAAGCCCTATCTTGTTACTGAAATACATGGGTTTTCATTAAATGGAAAGTAAAAATGTGGAATCTATATTGATAAAATAGAAAATGGAAAGAAAAATAGGAAACAGGCCAAACCATTAAATGGAAAGAGCTTTAAAATGTCATAGAATCATAGAATGGTTTGGGTTGGAAGGGACCTTAAAGATCATCTAGTTCCAACCCCCCTGCATGGGCAGGGACATCTTCTTCCACTAGACCAGATCCACTGGTCAGAACACCAGATGCATTTTGACAGGTAAATGTAGTTAACCATATTAGTAGTGAAAAGTTCATTGTATAGATTTCCAAAAAGATAAGCAAATAAAAGAAATATAGACCTATTTTTTCTCTTAATTTCTCTTTTTTTTTTATGTCAAATTTACCTTTTTTTGGAATCTTAGTCTTTTTGAATACTTGGAGATGGGCAAGCTGCAGTCAGTTTGTATTTCAGATGTAGAGTTCACTGTGACTTTGACAATAAATTATTTAAATGAAAGTTGCTTCCCTTTCCAAGAGATATTAGGAACATATGAATATAAGCCTGCACAGAAACAATTGAAAGTTTCTATTTATTCTCATCACAGTAGAGGCTTTAAAAATTGTTGAATAATAATAGTCCAAAATGTTGATTCTCTGTCCTTGTATATCTATTATATTAATAGTTTACTAAGCAGTATTAAGGATGGTATTTCCTTTGTAGAGACCAATGAAAGACACCACAATCAATTCCTGAAGTCAATACACATTCACTTTTGGACAGGGAGTATTTCCCTTGAAAGATACTGCATTAATTTTCCAAGTAATTACCAAGCTTTTAGGAAAAAAAAAATTAAAATCAAATAATCTCTAGGATTTGCATAGGCCTCTGAACTGGAATATCTGAATGCCTCATTTTTTTTTAAATACATTAATTTTACTAATAGGAAACAGAGACTCACAAAAACATAACTGGGTTTTGGCTTCACTGTCTGCAGACAGCCGAAAGCAGGTCTGTCAAATCTACAGCCAATGTCTTCAGAGACCTAGATACAGCTGCAATATGAATGGGAGAGTGCACAGCAGCACAGCCACTCCCCCCACATTGCACACTGTTCTATCAGACAAGTTTAAGTGTGATAGCTACATCTTCACCCATTCCATGACATGTTTCTTCTTCTAAAGGCAGTGGTTATACTAAGCAGTCTCCTCCTCAGAGGCAGAAGATCATTTGATACAGAGGTGACTGGCAGACTGTACAGTAAATACACACTGGAGGTGAGTTATATAAAGGAATGAATACAGCCTGCTTCTTAGACCTCATCACATTCCTTTTCCACTATTAACAGCAGGACTGAGGGCTGTGCCTACAAACAGCACTGTTTTCTGTTCTGCCGTGCCATTGAGAAATAAAGATTTCCCAACAAAACATTAGATGCGTAAATACCTGTTGTAGCTGAATTTTCATTATCCCTCCTTCATTCTTAAAACACAATAAAAAAAAATCAAGCTGGATATGAGGCATCAAAGCAGCTATGACTGCAGAAGTTCAGCTTAGATGCTCATGTGCTCTGAGGGCCAGTGCAGTTTGAGTCCCAGGGCAATGAGAACATGAACTTCCTCCTGGAGAATCTCTCTTCAGGAAGACTTTTGTCATCATAAGCACATGACATGTCCATACTATTTTATTGCTGAATAAATGTGTTTTCTAATAAGTTTTGAATATGTTACGTAAATTTTCATGAATTCTGGTAATCCTTAGGGCTTTGTGTTCACTGTGTCATTACACATCCCATGACAGATATAAGATTCTGCATAAAATACACATTATCTGAACTAGTGCCCTGTGAAGAAAGAATCAAGAAGAAAAAAAATCACAGACTTCTTTGAATTAGAAACCAAATATCTTGGGTTTTATGTCTATACACATGCTTCTATTTTTGACTTCGTGCCTACAAATAGTTTATTCTCTGTTACTGATAACCAAGGCCATTGGAAGATTATTCATTATCTGTCAGAGATAGTCAAATAAAAATGTCCATTAATATAATCAGTAATTACACCCCCCTCAATCACTGAGTAAATTATTCATAATTTTACCCTGTTCCATACATTGGCTGTACATAATAGTCATCAAACAAAAAAAGAAGCAAGATCTTTTTTCTAACAATCTCAGATAAATTATCCACAAATATTTGCTTAATTAACCATCTCTACTACCTGTCATGTCTCTGAGCAGATGTTAAGTATTCCCCTGTCTCCTTTCCTAACCAAATGGATATCTAGTTACACAATTTTTAATATGTGTCACAGTTACATGATTTTAATCTCGCTTTATTACCTGAGGTCAGGTAATGGTTCAGAGTAGGTCACATTTCTTTATTCTTATCTGAATAAACTTTCTCCAACCAAGAACAAAGAATTATTTTTATTCCTTCATTGTTCTCTTGAAGCTTCATTCTCATTAAAAATAGTGCTTGTGAGCATACCTTGCAAGGCAAAAAAACCCCACAGAAATCTGATCTGTTTAACTACTTTCTGTCTGATGGGTTATTAACTTTCTCTGCTCAAAGGTGTTTAATGGGTGTTTTCCAACCAGCAGTAATGTTATCTTATATGTAGATCTTTAAAAAGAATGTTCTAAAATCTGTTTTCCATACTAAAACCATCAGGGCTAGGTCAGGTTAGCTCAGGATGTTCTGTGCTGTATTTCCAACTCCTAACCCAGGCAGCACCTTTTTGCCGTATTGGTGGGACTTCATCATTTCCCATAAATGCATGGACATTTTTAATCCTTCTAAAAGAATACAAACAAAAGAAATCAAAGGACAAAAATCCTTTTTTGAGGAACTGGGAGAAGAAACAAGCATTTCTAGTTCTAACACTTACTCCAAGCAGCTACAGCAGCTCCGGAGGTCAGGAAAAGAGGAGGACAGGCGATGAGGCTTTTCCTGTTCTTGAAACACGGCAGAAAGTACCCTCAGTTGGGTTGGTAATAGCACGGCTCCTCAGTGTCTTACTCACATTTCCTAAGTAACATGGCCGGTTTAAGTGTACATAACCTGGAGGTCCTGCTAAAAGAGAAAGTTTTGTCCTCCACCTTCTCTTTTTCTAGATTGATTTCAACCTGGACTATGAGTATATGAACACTTGTGCTGGCATACGGGAGTATGCAGTACAAGAGCAAAACAAGGAGACAGAGATGGGAAAGACCAGGTTTTTTGGAAGCAAATATAATTGGTACCAGGTTCTAAAACCATGATGTTAAAGTCAGCACCCCAAAGCAGTGGTGCCCTGCAATCATCTCTCTTAGAGCTACTATGTAAAACTGACATCAAACTCAATAATTAAGCTTTACTTTGCTATCATGAGAAAGAAATACTTATGCTGATTTAATGAAGGATGAGACACTTAAGTACTCTTAGATAATTTCCAAATCTGATGATCCTGTAAAACATCTAAAATCGCTTTGCCTTAATTCAAAACTGGGTATTATAAAGCCACTATAGTAATGATTTGACTGGAATCACTTATACAGTCATAGATTTCTACCTTCTGATGTTTCATATGGAGGGTGTATGCTTATGTATCTTAGGCCACTGACTTGTTTCAGTCTCTTTGTGGGAGTCAACATCACCTTCCATGTGGCCACATTTCCAGAGTTTCATTTTTCAAAAAAAAAGAATTGAGCCAGGTATCTGAATAATACAAACTGGCACAACCCTGTTGAAATCAGTGCATCTGTGATCTTTTATTCCAGACAAGGATGCACTTTATAAAATTATTCTTTAAATATCTTGTGAAGTTTAGGGGTTTAAAGTACTAAGAAATGGATTTTCTGTCAAACTGGGTTGTCATAGAACAGAGAAAGCATGAATAATTCTTATAATCCCTTTAAATCCCTCATCAGTCACAGTTTTCAATTGATTGTTATGGTCTTGGACATTTCAGAGTTATCTGACACAATTGAATAACACTGAATTGCTTAGAACTTAAGCCAGATTCACAGAAAAAGTCACTTATTTATTTACCTGCCCATGCGCATGATGTTCTTTCCAGCAATTTTAATTCTTTTTTTCCCCATACTCTTTTCATGTACCCACAGAATTCCCATTTTGTCTAATTTTATCCAGTGTTTCTACGCTTCCTTAGTGTGAAACAGTCTAACTGCACAGTTTGGCTTCCACTTACTCAATTGCCACACATTCATTTTGTGATAAAAATTGAAGTCTATTTATTTTGCCTACATTTTTAATGTAATTCTAGCTAATATTTAACTCTACAGGTCAGAAAAAAAATTCCTGTTTAAAGTTGTGTCACTATGACAAAACTCAGATGATAATTAGGGAATATGCATTTATAAGGACTGTCTTATTCATATTCTACTTTGCTATTTAATGTATTTTCATAGTGGTTTGCATGATTTAGCTGAAACTCCTTGTGAATTCTTAGTGTTCTAATTGAGAATTGAGTATTTAATCAATTTATTTAAGAATTTTTATAGAATAAAATGTGATCAATGCCACAGAATAACATTGTCATAGGCCCATATGTTTGTACTCTTTACATAGCAATGTATAACAATATCTTACAAATAATTTTCAAGTTCTTACAATTTAGATACCAAATGATTTCTCTATTCAGGAAAAAAAAAATAAATCTTTTCCAATTTGCTCTATGTTGGTATGAACCAAGAACCAAGGCAGTACTGACATTAAAAAAGAGAAGAAATCTGAGTCATACATAAATACATGGCAACAAGTACCTGAAAGTTTTAATTTATGATCATCCAAGTAAGTGGTAGAAATATCCTGGCTAGCCCTACCAGCCTGTTTTTTTTTTTTTTTTTTCCTTGACAACTTAAATAATGAGAATAATCACATGAAATCTAAGATATTCACACCCTCCACAGCAGCACCCTTCTTGTTGCTGCCATTTGTTTAGTGAGTCTATTCACAAGCAAGATGAATATATAAATTAAATTCTTCACATGCTACTTATTCATTCCTGTTTATTTCTAAGGCCTTTGGTTGGTGACTGACTGAATTAGCAATAACCTTGCTTTTAAGTGAGGATCCTATGCACTTAATTCCAAAATGTTAAATTATCACTGCCTGGTTTCTTTTTAGGTTCTGGGTACATGCCATTTAAGAATGTAAACACCCAGCAGACATGATGTAAATATGCAAGGATTTTAGTTGACACACTCTTTGGGATTCCCTTCACATTAGCAAGGACAGCACAGACAGCTGGCAGCTCCAAAGTGCAGTCATGTTTTAGATCTTTTAAAATCTGTGATACACATGCAGCAAAACTACATTTCTCTTTAAATAAACATTTTCTATTAGACCTTTCTTACTCAGACTTGTATAGCACATTTGTTTCCCTGGGTCATTTTCCATTTTACTGTAAATAGATTATAGCAACAGCATAGCAATCTGATTGCAACTTTTCCCTCCATCAATACCATTTCTATTTAAAGATGAGGATTCAAAATCAGTGTTGAAAGTACATGTTCTCTCTTCTCAGGGGAGTCAGTGTACCTGGACATAACTCAGCACCTCTGTTAGTTTAACAAGGCCGAATTTAAAATTCAAGGAAATCCTGGCACTAAGTCTTTTAAATTAAATCTCAACTGCTCTGCAGGTGTGACTCCAAAGCCGCACTTAAAGCCAGCTCTACTGTCTGACCATATTAGTTGCCTACAGGAATGCCACTGGCACCAGCACTGTGGGTCTAACTGGTACCCATGGAGAGGGTCACCCCCACTGTATCCTGAGAAGATGAGGATCTCCCATGACCTTGTTGAGCTTGAGTCACCATTCCAAGAGAAAAATCTAACAAGAGTAGACTAAAAAAGAAGGACTCACATAAAGCTGCTGCCTCCATTCACCTTGCCTGAGCACTAGATATCCCTGGAAGGCAAAGCTGGTGTTCTTGCTATCACACTTCTTTTGCCTCCCTATTCTTTCCCAGCTATTGTCTCACTTTGTCTTGAGTTCTCTGTCAAAAAAAACAAAGGTCAGTTTAGCTGGTTAACAAGTATGAGTACATGTCTATACCTGAATTGGTTAACAGTATGACACTAAATTAGTCAAGCATGAGTTGGTACCAAAACCAAGAAGTGAAGGGAAACTTCCTTTCCTTCTAAGAAAGTAAGTTTTCATCCAAAGAAATGAAAGATTGTGTATATAAATCTCAAAATGCAACCATCCCACCTGGCTTATGTTATTGTTCCTACCACCATTTTTAAAAATTCCCAGTTTGCTGCCACTTCTCAGCGTCAGGATCCAGAAACCTGCTACAGTTACTAACTTGTTAAATGGAGGCTTACCATGAAATACATACAAAGTGCAATTACTATGATAAAATAGACTGGAGTGCAATTTAATTTGTCTGATAAAAGTTCATATTCTGTTTCCTGACATTCTTGACTGATTGATTTAAATGATGTAGCCTTCACATTATTTTAAGACATTAGAGATTCTACTTTACTATTGTAAGAGATTGTATTTAGGTTCCAGACCTGCAAAGATTTATGCATGTATTGCACTTCAAGTTATGATTTAAGTCCAGGTTATTTAAAGTTAAATCTGGGTATGGGAGGTTGTAGGACTTGGTGGGAACTTGTAGTGTAATATCCACAAATTATCTGGAAATAGCACTAAAATAAAAATGAATAGTTTATTTTAATAGGAAAAACTGAAAAAAAATCAGCAAAGGGATAAATTGATGCAGCCGATAGGCCTTCATGGCCAGTGGAAGATCCTATAAATCAGTTATGGGCTAGAGTAGTAAAACAGGGCAGGAGAACATTTATGCTGCTTCCAATCATTCTCTTTCTGTTCTGCAAATAAAGATAAATGACCATTTTCTGTCTCTTACCAAGCTAGAAATATCCTTTTAGAAAGAACAGGTATATGTTGAGCAGAAGACTGTAACTAAACTTGGCCAAACAGTTACACTATAGTATAGTATATGCAAGTATTATGTATTTATATACACATGTACATTATAGTGTCTAGTATACACAGTAGATATATGTATGTATATATATGCATGCACATGTATATATAGTCTAAACTAGAGTTCATAAGCTGTCCTTGAGATAGATAGATTAATTTGGAGGACATATTAGGGCTTGTTGACTTAGGCAAAAGTTTAGGTGAGGGATAGAAATCTTTACTGTAGCCAGGTATACATATTTAGCATATGACTCTGTGCAAAAGGTGAGGGAGAAACGTACAGAGCTGCCCAAGATCAAATTAACAGCCTGGCTGAGCCATGATCCGTGACCTTCAGTAGCTGCCACGGGCCTTCATGGATGATTTCTGATGAACACAGCCCAGAGTAATTACATTCTTGTAGATTACGTGTTCCTGTGATCATAATTATAGGTACTCTGTTATTCAAGGATTAATTACTGTGTAAGTTGCAGGTTTTTTGCTTTTATAATACAGTTAATTTGGAAGGAAATATAAATATGATAGTGACATTGTGATCACAGGGACATTGAATAACCATGTGATTATACATACAAAAGTAGGCAGAAAATACTGTCTTTGAGGCAGACATCTGTATCTAATTATAATTTTTAATGTTTGGGCTACAAAAGTAGAGGACTGCGGCTGCTCTTAATAACCTGCTTACTTGTTTCAAATAATTGCAAAAGAAAATATTACAATAGCAATTGAATATGTAGCTAATCTATAAGAAAAAATTAATCGAAACAGAACTTTCAGGTTTTATGAGGTATTTTTGTCAGCCTCTCACTGACACCTCAGATGGGCTTTCTCTTTTTCCTCCATCCCATTTTAAAGATAGAAATAGAATTCCCTTGGAACAGAGAATGATTCTATTACATTTGCTCAGCACCTAACAAATAGGTATCTAAACATTGCTACCAAGATCCTTGGTAAAACTGGTTGGTGCTTCACTATTAGAAGGCAAAGTTTTTAGAAACTGGGCTAGATGTCAGAAATCTTACTTTGTGTAAACCCAGATGCCTAATTCCTGCTATAGGCTAAAAGAAAATGTTTTTGGTACCTTTTTATTAATTTGGCTATGTATAAACCACTTAATGTCTAATCCCATGGCATCTTTTCATTTCACCGGAGGATCAGGCCACAACTGTTCCCATTTATGGCCCTAATTCTGTACTACATGGCAGTATTGACTTGAGTGGAATTACTCTTAATTCACAGAGCTCTCTAGAGAGAAAAAGTATAATCAGGTCCCTTAAAAACTACTAGAAGTGGGAGAGCACTGTGAGATTTAAAGTTGCTGATTTGCTGTATTGAAATATTTTAGTAGCAGTAGGTTACAGGGAAATCTATTCTTGCATGCTGCTTATGTTTTAGGCATTATTCTGCCTAAAGCATGTTTGCTGAGAATTTTGTTAGTAGAGAAGTATAAGTTACCTTGATAGATATCCAAAAGGCAGGATAGTGTTTAAGAAAAAGAATGAGTAAAAACTGGTATCAAGAAAATAATGTAAATAGCCTCCCATCTAAAAATAAACACAGTCTGCAAAAGGCTACATGAACACAAGCTAGACAAAAAGTGGAATGGGGCTTGTTAGAATCTGATTGACATATCAAACCCATGGGAAGAGGGGGAGAAGAGGGATACTTATCCATGGGAAGTTGAGTTCTGGAGAGATTTATAATAGGTTAAGGGCCCCTGAAAAAAAGTACATGTCTTTCCTCTTCTTTTACAAAACTCCAGCCCTATGATTTTATTTTGTTTTACTGAATCTCACAGTAATTTAGCTAATAGAAACAAAGGAAAAAAATTTATCATTAAAGACTGAATCTTTTCATATCTTCCAAAAATCTTCTACCATTGAAGAATATCCTAAAACTGCATATCTGAATCCCAGCTATCCTATCAAAAGTGCTTTACATAGGAAACATAGAAAATATAGAAAGACATTATATAGCATAGAGAGTAAAAAGGAAGGTAAAATAAATTGTTTGGTTAGTAGGTGTTAAAGACAGCAGACGTTAAAAATGACTTATAGTCACTAAACACAGAAGTGATTGCCAATTTGTTATTTATCCAGAGATTTAAAAGATTTAAAATGAAATAAGTAAAATATAATTATTGACAAAACTGACTATACATAATGCTATACACTTTTTCAATTCAATGTACTTTTAGGCAAAAATAATTATAATTTTCTCCCCTAACCTAACTTCTTTTCCTTTCATGTTCTCAAATAAGGCGTTTTGGTTTGAACTAGATGTGCTGTTTGGCAGTGATTGTCATATAGTACTGTAATGCTACCATCCTTCCTGAGGTATTTTCACACAGGAAAAGCAGATGAGATTATATCCAGGGCTCCACTATCAGATTATCATGTCCCATGATCTGTCTCAAGTGTGAAATATTTCGGAATGATAGCAATGCTATATATGGCTTAGATTCACAAACTGATAAAGTTTCCCAAGACCCACAGCTGTTCACTTTCTTGTGGGGTAAAAAAATATATGTAATTTTTCTGGCTAAGCAGGTATGTTCTACTAACTGGTATTAATTGGCTTGTCTGAAATTCCCCCAAGAAAATATGTGCATTCAAGCAGCAGCAGCTGTAAACCTATCAATATTAATCTAAAACAGAATATTGATAATTCCTCTTCTACTTTTTCATTTTCAGGGGTCCTTTCTGGCAGTAAAATGTTCACTAGAAGACCAACAGGAGAGACCATAACATACAAAACACAGTCCTCAGGTTAATCAGGTCTAAAGAAAGTGACACAAATGAGACATTCATCCCAGAAGGTGCTGGATGACAGAAGCTGGATCGCAAGTTAGTTCATGAGAGCTGATATGAATAAATTATTCCTTTATGACTATTCAGTCTTTTAAACATGACTATTTCAAGTCAAATTATTGAGGCTATCACTTTGGCTATTGCTTGTCCACAGACCCAACTCTTTTGAGCACTGGCTGGTGCACCCACCTTCACTGCCTCTCATAGAAACTGAACTAGAACTAAGTACGTTTATGGTTCTTTGTCAGAATTCATCAAGAGCAGCACTGTAATTTTTTTACTCTAAGACGGCGGAAGGGGAGTTAAAACTGTAGAAGGCAGACAGTGGTCAATTGTTTCAGGTAATAAGATCTGCCTAACACTTGCCATCTGCATGGTGATTCTACTACTCCCTATCAAATTATATTTCGTATAATAAAATTAAAACAAAATTAAATCAAATTCCTTGTGTCTTTATCTCTATAGTGGCTATTCAAATTACCCTGCTCACATGACTACTGGAAAGAAAAACATGTCAGTGCTGAGGATAGAGAGACCCAATAAAAAGGAAGAAGGAAATTTGGTAACCAAGCAATGATGCCACAAACTTCCACCTGTGAGAAGGATTAGCAAAGTTCCTGTATTATTGTAACACAAGGGAGCTATGGAAGAATTAAAAGTCTTATCCCTGAATGTAAGGGAAGAACTATAGAACTGGAAATACTTTATGGCAGATTAGCAAATAACTCTGTAAAACATCTAGCTCTCATTAGTGAGAAGCAGTGTTGATACAAAGGAGCTCTGAGAGCCAGGAGAAATGAGGCTTCTGTCTAGATAGTTAAGAAAGAAGTACAAAGGGTACAAGCAAAGGCTGTGGCTTTATATTTAATGTTTAGTCTGAAAAGGTTTCAGATATCACAGGCAAGTATCCTGCTAGTGTACATGTGTATGACAGCCTTTTAAAATGTCAGTCAATAATGTATCACTTATGGAACATCTCAAGCCCCAGGAATTATATTCATAGCATTGATAACTTCAGTTAATGGTAGAAATGGAACCACGTGCTTCAGGGAGCCATATGAGGCCAGCACATAGATATTATAGGCAGAATGCACAAGTAGCATAATTTAAACTTCATCTGCAAATCCTGGATAATCAGAAATCAAGTCTCAGTATATCTGAACATATCAAACATACCCGCACATGATCATATGATAATACAGTTGTGAGAGACCTCAGGAGGTATCTAGTGCTACTTCCCTCCCAAAGCAATGTCAGTGATGAGGTGTGAGACCAGGTTGTTTAGGGCTTGATCCAGTTTGGTCTTGAGAACTTCCAAGGGAGGGAACTGCACAGCCTCTCTGAGCAATTACCATGTCTATGTGGGATTAGCAGAGAAAGGACTGTTGCAGGACTAAAGAGTAATATATTTTTGTCCTAAATTGAAGATGTATTTGGCACCCCCTAGCCTCAAAGGATGTATATCCCTAGACTGGGACCTTTGGCATGGTCTGAAAATTGAATGAGCAGTCTTAAATTTTTAGGAGCCAGCGCAATGAAATCACTATTTGAGATGATTGCAATTTCTCCTTCAGAACAGCCCTCTGATTTTGAATGTCAGCTTCCAAAAATGTCAGTATTCACCAGAAAAAAAAAAAAAAAAAAAAAAGTTTTACTAAGAAAAATTCAAAATGTCATTGGGAAATATTTTCTATTCATATTCAATATAACTTCATGGTTTTGTTCTTTTCATGATAAATTGTGACTGAAGACAGAAACAAGGCCTATGTTTCAGCAGTAGAGTTTTGCATCTGAATCTGTCCTTGGATCTGCCAGGATGTGGAAGTCCTGGAAGTCTACAGGCTGGTTTGGATAGGCAGTCATCAGAGTTGCACATTACTGTCCTAACTTGACACAAGAACATGGTGGTTTTTTAAATCCCAGATATGCTTTCTCTCCAGCTGTTGACCCAGCACATGAAGAAAATGGGTAAATGAATATTTATCTGGCTCAAATGGCATAAAAATTAATTAGTGTATGTTTGCATTGATTGTTGTTTCAAGAGTTGTGAAACTAAGCTTTCAAAAACATCTGTGAACAGCCTGATTACCAAGCTAAAGCATAGTTTCTGAGTGACTACTCTGAGTGCTACAGAATGTACAGAAGACCTCCTCTTTCAAAAAGCATACCAGCATAGTTTGGCTATTACACTGTGAAAATAAAAAGTATATAAATAGTAAAAAAGATGATAATTGTCAACAGAATGAATTGTCTCTACTGTGATATAATATTCACCTGTCTTAACAAAGAATGATAAATAGAAAAGACAAAATAAATTAATGTGTAATGATGAGGACATCTTGCTCTTTCTGAATACATTTTTGGGTATAAGCCGTACTCTTTATTACTCTTTACAGGCAGAAAAGTTGACTTTCATCTGAAATTATTATTCATCCAGCCAAACAACTTGCACTGGATGGTAGACAAATGTTGGAAAAACTAGAAGGGGGATACTGACAACATATATCTTACTTGTATTGCAATGAAATAGACATAATGGCAGAGATAGGAAATCCAGGAGAGATTATTTAAATAAATTCCATTTTAGGCAGGAAAAGGCCCTTTTACAAAACCACATATATTATTTGAGTATCTCTTTCTGTCATCATAGATTATGAGCAAAACTCTCGCTTGCCAAGTACCTGCAGTTCATATTGGCTTCAGCAGGGTTATTGAATACAGTCCTTAGCACTGATGAAAAATCTAGCCATTCATTTGCAGCTGCATCAATATAACTCTGGAGATGCTAGCCTCAGACAGGCACCCGGGTTTGAAAATGTGGCCTTTATTACATGTATTTTATCTGCAGAGACAGCAGATCAGCTAATACACTACCTTTGTGGCAGAAAATGATGTTTCAGGATATGGGTATCTCTTCAAATGAATTAGACAAACACCAATCTTTGTAATATATTTAGACATGATCTCATGCTATGATATTATGAAAGAAAAGTGGGAATATTGAGAGATAAATATGTGACCTGGATATGTGTAGATTATTGTTGACAGCAATGTGAACAACAGCACTGATAAGTACAGTGTCAGGAATAATTAGTCTCTATGATTCTGGACTCTACACAGTTACAGAGAAATATTATTACTGTGAGAATAATACCGAAAAATTAAATGTGGAAAAATACAGTTGTAGGGAGAAAATATACATGCCAGGTGGAGAAAGCTTCGCCTACAGAACTGAGTGTTAGAATATGCTAATAATAAAATTGTTAATGACTAAGTGAGTGCAGTGCAGAAACTGCAGTTACCTTATTTAGATGAAGTGACTGTGTAAAGTATGTTAACAGAATGCAGAAAGAGTGAAGAAGGTATAGAACACTAAAAATGAAAAAGCTTGCCGGGGCTTTCTGATTAACATAGAAGCACAGTGTACTACTACTAAGATATTTAGGAAAAAAAAAGTATCACCTTTACTAAGCCAGTATGGAGTCATTGGCACTAAAGTCTCATACTATTTTGGTGGTTTTTTTCTTCTGAGTGAAATAAGAATTTATTTTATATACTTCATTCTGGGACATATCCAAATTTATCAAGGTTACTGCTCTCTGACTGAGGTCTACAAGGTCTTTGGGGATATATAACACTCTTAGGAACAGTGGAAACATCATTCTCAGGAAATGCTTAAGCTGGACTAAACATCGGAAACTATTTATAGTTGGTGGAAGTAAAAGGTTTTTTTCTCCCTAAACTGAATTTATATTTAATTTTGGCTAGTTAAGTTTACTGCAATTTCTGGACAGTTTCAGTCTCTTCTCTTGTACCCTTTGACCCTGGATTATGAAACTGTCTCTCTGCCTCTCTTCTTCATATCAGACAGTTAATTTCTGGTCCATTTATACTTCCATCTACCTGTTCTCTCTCTCCCTCTGTCTGAGGCTGAAAAATACAAATAACTATAACCAGCATGGCACAAAGGGTTCTAAGCAGAAGGGAATTAAATTTATCCAAAATTATAACAGAACAGCCCAAGTAAAGGAAGGAAAACAAAACCCATATTTATTTATTAAAATAAAAAATCTGTTAAGATTATTTGTACTGCCGGGACAGTAGTGCCCAAAAGGAACCACTTTATATGCTTCAAAACTGCATTTTATTATCTTAAACTGAACCTGTGGTGGGAAGAAATTTATATATCATTACTGATTGAAAATACATTCATTCTGATATTGTCCAAAGGAGATCAAAATTCTCGCTGCCTCTCGGTCACTCTCAGGCAAAATGTCTAACATGAACCAAGCTCCTTCAGAGCAGCTGCTGTGCTTTTTGCCCCTACAGCTGTTCAGCATTGCCTCACTGTCAGCTGCTGCAGGGCAGGGGAAAGGAAAAGAGGAGCTCTGGCTACCTACTCCTTGTTAAGCTAGCAGCATATGGGAACGCTATGAGAGCAGAAATTCTGTTGCCATGGTCTGATCCAAGGAAAAAGGCTGAGGAATAGAAATAACCTTCTTCATCTTGTGACCTCTCTGAGGTTAACCCCACCAGCAGAGAGGTATGATGCCTACAGAGCTGGTTGGGAACAGTGATTCCATCTTGTGAAAGATTTGATACGGCACGTTTTTAGTTATTATTGCTTAGAAATGACACAGGTATAAATTCTCTGTGAAAGGAAATTGTGTCTGCACAGAATGTGCTGGAGCTACATGCCCTGAAGATCCTAGTTCAGGCTATCTCACCTCATGGTTTTCTCTGAGGACACAAGGCCTGGAGCCCTGCTGCAGTTGAACTAGAAGGAACTTCAGCAAAACCAGAAACCTTGCAACTTCAGGAAGCTCTACACCACTGCCCTACCTTTCATTGGCATTAGGATGAGAGCCAGAAATCACCATAAACCTGCTCCGACTACAAGGTGCACTTTTCCATCATTATTGATAAAAACACACGCAGAATGTGCAGACGTAGAAGAAGAAATCCTAACTATACAGTTTACTCAAGGGAGAAGCTAAGAAAAGGAATGAACTTCACCTGACAGATGGCAGTCCTATCACTTAATGTTTGAATACACTGTGGAGAAGGCAGTGGAAACCTGGGTACAAAGAGAATTAGTTTTAGAAATACATGGATCTAGCTAAATGAAAAATTTACAGACAATAATTTACTTTTTTTATGCTACGGCAATGAATTTGCTCCTTTTTCCAGCTCACTCCATATTTGTTAAGCATATTCTTCTAAAGAGACCAAACTTAAGATATGTGATCTAGTCATAATCGTTCTTGCATGAACTATTATTCTAAAATATCATCCCTGGATTTCTGTTATGATGGAAGACAGATTACAGAGAATGCTTGTATTTATCTTCAATTACATTTCCTGTGGCATAGAATTACTCACAGATATATGGAGCAGGGTACTGCTTTTGTAATATTAAAAATCCTCTATATATAGTATAAAGAAAAGAATAAATTAATGGAAGTATGTTTCATGTCTTGCCTAATTATAATCAACGTTCTTTCTTGAATGACGGCTGCCAGAATGACGGACATAGCACTGTAATCTAGCTAGAAAATCTTCGAGAGGCACAGCACATGCTGGGGTCATCTCTGTCACTCTTAATTGGCCAGAGGGGGTCAGCACGGAGTAGTCCGAGGCACCCATTACTGACCAAGAACCCGGGGAAACAAGATGTGCATCTAAATAATGTAAACCCCCAAAGCAAGAACCCACACCAAAACTGTGGCTTAATACGAGCGAATGAAACCCTGTGGTGAGACAGAGAGATATTGAAAGAGTCTCTCAGAGGAAGAAGTGGAAGCCTCATTGCTTGAATAATTTAAATCCTAAATGAATAATACAAACGCAAATATACTGAAGGGAACGATCCACTGGCAGGGCATTGAGTTGATGGATATATTGATGCTTTTTGTAATTCTGTTTTCATGACCTGTACTTGCTACTTCCAAAATGATCCTAAGTCATGAGGTTTTGAATCCTAAGGCATTCTAACATAGCACATAATAATGGCAATGTATACTGTACAATAACAAGCTTAACTTTTTATGAGCCCTTCCAGAAAAAGTTAAGTTGCCTGCTGTCTTACTGTTTTGCCATGTGATGTTACCTTTATCAGCCTATGAAATTTAGCTCACAGAAGTTCTGCTATTATAGATTTTGCATTTATAATTCATATTCTTGTCATCAAATTACAGTCCCTCAGAGAGAATTACATGTAAAAAATACATTGAATGAAATCCAAAATAAGTGTAACATAACTCTTTTTCTGTGCTACTGAGGGATTAAACTAGCTGTAAAATTAACTAGAAATTTGTAATCACTTTTTAGAGCATAATTTGGTGCAGACACTTCTTTTGTCTTTTTGTGATACTAAAATCTTTATATCCTTTCTCCCATTGAGATATCTGAAGTCCTGAATACTAATAAGACCCATAGGCAGACACAAGGAAGAAGTAAACCCTAAGGCCAAATACAATAATCACCTCTGTGCAATCTCATTGACATCAGTGGTCTTGCCAGAAATAGGAGCCTGTTTTTTAGAGAGTAAAAGTGGAACACAAAGTAACCATAATCAGGCCTAATTCAAGGAAAATTTTGTAACAACAATAGTGAAGTATTCCCATTTTGCTTTGTAGGCAGCTGTGTAGACTGTGGGCTGTAGGATTAACAAAGATTTACTGGTCCTGGGGCATCAGTGCAGTGCAAGCAAAAACATGTTATTGCTAGGAGGAGCCAGCTCTGGCAGCAGCAGCAGCAGCAGCAGCAGATGCCACCACAGCACCCTGTACCTCTCTCAGCAGCGTCAGCAGAGATTTGCTGTTTGGCTGCTCATGATGTACAAACAGTGATTTCTATCTTCTCCAACAGAGGTAATTTGGCAGTCTGTTGTCCCAGGCAACTGCATACTTTCCCTGTGCCTAAAGCTCAGCCAGTCATAATCTAATTGATGATCATTATTATAGTGAAGGATTAAAACAAAATCTAGAGCTATAATTTGAAATTTTGGGAAGACATTAAACAGAAAAAAGACAAGGAAGCAAGAATGATAAAAACCAAAAGGTGATGATAAGAGACATAAATCTGTCAAGGAATCACAAAGGCCGTTTTAGCACAAAATGGGATTCAAAATAAAGTTTCAGTATTTCACTTGACAGCTCTGAAGACACTCCCAGCCTTATTTAAAAATGGAAGCATATGTAGCATAGATGGATGAATAAATGTCAGGGTATCCAGGATATACATCGCAAAAGCAACACAGATATCCCATGTTAGCTGGAACAATGGGGGGAAAAATAAATAAACAAACAAATAAAACCAAACAAGAACTATCAAGGTTTAATAGTATATTGCTCCAATACAAAAAGTGTTTCTTCAAATGGGAATGCACTAGTAAGCTTCTGTCTACAGGAGAGCAAACTGTAGAATCACAATAATGAAATGCAAAACATAGCACTTTGAAAAGTAACAACATATGGTTAAAGATTATTTAAGATGAAAGAGGAAAGACATTTCTCTTATGGAGAGTCTCCTGGAGCATCAAAGAGTAAAAGGCATAATTAAGTATGATAAGACTGTTGGACTAAAACTGACTGTCTCCTTTAGATTTTTTTCATCAAAAATATGATGGGAAATATGGTTAGAGCCATTTCCCCAGAGTTATCTTTTCCTAACAATAACAGGTTCAACTGCTAAATGCCAAGATGTTGAAACAGGTCAACAACACATCTCTAGGCACATATTCCTCTAAATTCTCTTAAGGAACTTGAGAAGGAAGTAGTTAAAATCCAGGCGACAACCTTGAAACAACTATTTCAAAATTAGCTGCGCTCCTTGAGGCCAGGAAATGCCACATCTGATTTTGCTGTAAAGCAGCAGCGTTCGCTGGGGAGCTATTGCTGGGCTGTGGCGAGGGTGGTACCATGAGGGACAATGCCACAAGGGGGCAGAGGACAAGGGATCAGTAGTGCTGGGTGGATTTTAGCTCCGGAGACACCCTCCCTCCCTATTTTGGTCTCTTGCAGAGCTGACAACTGTACAACTTTATAGATAAAACATGTATTTCTATGGCATTCTCCATTTCTTTCATCACAGTAGAGAGGCACATTTATGATGAATTCAAAATTTCCCACTTGCATGCATATTTTTCCAATCAAATGCAAATTCTTTCACATTACTTTCTCTGCTTTAGTGGTAAATTGTCCAGTTTAGAGATATTTTCCTCTTGCACTTCTCTCACTATTGGCTTGCCACAGAAAATTATAAAGCATTATGCACAATGAGTATTAAGCACTCCAGGAGCAACAGATCATCTACAAGACTGCAGGAGTGTAAATCACCGAGATGAAAGATTTTCTGATACCACCTATAGCTCATCCCATCATTCTTGTGAATTCATCCCCTGCTAAAAACACATCTCAGATCTTGTCTTTCAGCAGCAGTTATCTTATTTTGACGAAGGTTATCTTGATCAGGTTCCAAGCCAAACAAGGTGAAACAAAAATAAAAAATGAGGACTCTATTTAATGTATATTCATATAACCAACATCAAACTTCAAGCTACCATCAGGAGACAGAACAGAAAAGGTCTTCCACAGTCATAGAGTTCTGGCCCCTGGTGTTTCAATTTTCAGGCAAGCATAGTGTGCCTCTCAAACTTAGCATTAAAAGACGGGGCTTTAGTGAGATTTGATTTTTTTTTTTTTTTCTTTCCTAAAGCACTGGGCTCTGGACTCTACTGGCCTTTAGTTGATCTAGTTTGCTACTAACTGTTGAATACTAGAAACAAACACTGGTTGCTCAGTACAGGTCACAATTTTATTGTGATTATTTTCTATTACAGTTACAGAAATATCAAAGTGCCATTTTTTAATGTAAAAATGAGAATGAAGTCACTGCTGGCCGTTATGACTTGACTAGATGTTAGGTATTATATAAAGTGTTAAAATAAATATGCTCCTCTCACTTTGTGTACACTAGTTCTTTGGGAACTTGAATACATTTTCAGGGCAATATATGTTCTTGGTCAAGACAAAGAGCGGAAAGAGAAAAATTCAGCCTGCGGCTTCACCCATCTAAACAACATGAAAAGTGAAGAAACATATTGTAAGAGTTTTATTCTGTAGTTATACTTCTCCAAATATTATGATTAAAAATAATATATAGCTGTTATTCCTTTGATTCGTACTGCTGAGTACAGAGATTAAAACATTTGCTTCTGTAAATAAGTAACACTCACTTCCTAAGACTGATTATGTATCTGATTACATATCACTTAACGTAGCTGAGGCTTTTTAATTAGTATACAGTCAATTACTAAGCAGCCTTTTAAATACAATTTATGTATATATAAATGATATTTTCAGACATCGTTTACAGTTGTGTAAATCCAGAATGATTCCACTGAGATTAAATGAAATTAGTCCAGAAATGTACCCAACATACTCAACAGACCTCTAATAAATATAGAGGATGACACACGGTATCAGTGAGACAAAGGCCACACCTGAGAACAGCCCACGGGAATAAGGAAACACCTGTTTGTGTTGCGGAAGAACAGGTGGGAGGCGGTGGTTTGCCGGCTCAATATCCTGTGCTTGCGATTACAAAGAACGGTGAGCAGGTGCCTCTCTTTTTTTTTTTTTTTTTTTTTTTTTTTTTCCTGTGAGTTTATTAAGAAGCCGCCGCGGCTTTGCGCTACCCTGGAGATGCCTTTCCAGCACCGCATGGCTGCCCCCAGCTCCCTCCCCGTATCACCTCGCCGAGATCCCCCGGTGCTCCCCGTGCCCGTGCTGAACGCACACCGTTCTGCCTGCCGGGTGGTGCAGGAGGCCTTAATTACAGCCTGAAAATAATACTCGCTTCCCCCGGGAGCTTCCCCGGTTGTTCCCGTGGGATGGGAGCAGCCGAGCGGAGCGGGGCGGGGGGAGGCGGCGGCAGGCGCTCCCCGGGCCGGGCCGCGGCGCCTCCGTGCGGGGCGGCTCAGCACCACGGGCAGCTCCGGGGGGGGGGCGGGGGGCGGTGCAGTCCCGACCCCGGCGGCGGCCCCGGCCCCGGCGGCGGCGGCGGGGCGGAGCCCGGCCCTGAGACGCAGCTCCCGGGCCGGGCCGGGCAGGGGCTGCCTGCCGGGGCTCACCCCGCGCCCTGCACCCGCGGGGACCCGGCGCACCCTCCGCGCCGCCCTCTCGGTCCCCGAGCGGAGGCTCGCACCTGCTCGGCACCCGGGGAGCAGTGCCCGGCGCCGGGGGGGATCCCCATTTCCTGGCAGGAGGGGTGCGTGGGGCAGGGGGAAGTCCTCGTCTGGGTGACTCCGCGGGAGGAGGGGGCGCGCCCTTCCATCGGGGCGGGGAAGGATGCCGAGGGCTCCGGTGGTCTCTTCCCGCCCCCCGCCCCCCGTCGCGCAAAATCGCCCCCCACTCGCGCCTCCCCCCCCCCCCCCCCTCCCCGCCCCGGGCGGGGCGTGTACAAAGCTCGCTCCCTCCCCCGGCCCTGGCAGCGCCTGGGGCTCCCCGGCGGGCCACGCTCAGGGGCCGGCGGTGCCGGGAGGGCGGAGAGGCTGGGCCGGCCGGAGGTGGCGGCCCCCCCCCCTACTCCCCTCCGCCAGCGCCCTCGGTCCCCGCTGCCCCCCTGCAGCCGCAGCGGTGGGGGATGTGGCACGTCGCGGTGCTGCCGGGGTGTAGCTCATTCCTGATGCCGCTGTTTGTCGCTGAGTTTTGAAGAGATTTATTGGCTGGCTCTTGCTAAACCACGCTTGAGTAATCCGAGCTGCTGCGCGCCGTGGTGAAGCCCGGAGGGGGGGAACGTCACTCCCTCTGGCAGCGGAGCAACATTAGTCTTCCAGCCCTCTAACCATCACTACAGCGTCGGAAACTGCCGGGTCACAGCCATTTGCTTTGGAAAACTGGCGATGTTTGGTGCTAGAGATCGATTACCCTTGTAATCTTCCCCCCCACCTCCTCCTGCTTACCCCACCCCTACCCGCCCCAGACAATAGCGTCCGAGCTCCTCCAAGAAAAAAATAGAAAAGAAAGCAAGGAAAGAAAAAAAGAAAGAAAAAAGGAAAGAAACTGGGGGATGGATCTGGCTCCAATAGGAAAAGCGTGTATCTAGAAGTGGCGCTAATGGGAAGAGATTTCCGAGCTTCAGAGGACGATGATTTGTCACAAAGGGTAGCTGGCTCGGTGCTTTGGGCTGGAGCCGTGTAGGAGATCCTTGGAGAAGTCATTGTGCACAGAAAACCGAAGACCTGTACAAACATGCCTGTTCGCAGAGGTCATGTGGCACCACAAAATACATTTCTGGGTACAATCATACGAAAATTTGAAGGGCAAAGTAAGTTCTTTCTATCTATTTTGCTACTGTAGTTTGATTCTGCTTGTGACTAAATGGACAGCAGCTCCAGACTATTTTAAGTTTGTAGCTTGGGAAAAAAAAAAAAAAAAAAACAAACCCAGAGGTAAGGATGGGTTCCCTGGCAGGATTAACATTATTTTTAATCTAGAATACAGATTACCGACTTGAATTACTGGGTTTTTCCCCTCACTGTCTCAAGGAATAGTTTTTATCTTTGGCTGTATCCATACTGTATAGCTATAGAAGTTAAATCTCTTACCTTCTTCTGAACCGGTGAGCAGAGTGTACAGTCTTGCTGCCTGTGCAATGTCTAAAAATAAACTAGTTTTATTATTATTGTTATGATTGTTATTGTTATTAATTATCATTGTCTTTTCAAATTAAAGCAGAACAGTCAGACTTTGATTTAGAGGAAACAGATAATATGCAGAGGAGTTATTAAAGGGAAAATACTCTTACCTTGTTGTCATGACTGCATTTTAATATAGCTGTCAAATATTTCTGCTTTGTTTATGGAAGCCTAAAATATCTATCAAACCAGTGCAATACATCCTCAGGGATAGTCCGTGAGATCTTTTCCAATGCAGCAGTTTACTACCTGTCGAGAAGGCTGAAACGGAAGTGTTTTTCCTGGCTGGAACTCTAGTTTACTGGTAACAGTAAGAAGGAACACTTGATGCTCAAAATGAATTTAATTTAGAAACAGTAGTTTTGATATATGTACATTTATTTAAATATTTAGCATAATTTTAGTATCAGTCTGGTGCAAACCCTTACAGCTAATTCCAGTTCATATACTTCCTTATACTTAACCCATGTTACCAATTTAATTTTTATATTATTTGAGAAAAAAATACAGATGGTGTTTGTAGTCCTAATTTATCTAAATGCTCAGTCAGTGTTGCTACTCAAGTAAAGTTTTTATGCAGTAAAGTGTATGGATTTTGAAGAGAATAAAGCACTACCTAGTAAATAGGCAAGTGATAGTGAAAGTTCAGCATGTTTGAAAGACAGTAGAAAAAGCATGAAATCTATATTTTTCTCTCTAAATATTTCACTGTGTTCAAAGACAGAATATCTTTAAAATTTTGAAGCCTTGTACTACTAACTTGGTGTCACGTAAAAAGTCTTTTATGAAGCAAGATACCTACTAGTGTGATTAAGTAAGCAGAAATTCATGTTATTAACAGTAAATGTATCAAAGCTGCACAGTTATAATTACAACGGGAATAGTGTTTTATGGTGGTAAATAGAAACAAATGGAATAACAGTTGAAAACTTTTGAACCCTTCTGTCAGGTGAGGGTTTGGGAAAGGATGATGGACTGAGGCACAGAACTTCAGCGGACTGTCCAAAATGTTTCCAACATCACTGACTATATAATACTGACTATAAACTTCTTGTCATTCACCTCAATGAAAATCCCTACAGAGTAGACTGAGCTGGTTGGCCCTTATCCCAGGAAGCCCTTCACCTGAGTAGAGCCCCTTTCCTGAGGGTCCACTTCCCTCCCCCCCCTCCCCCCCCCCCCCCCCCAAAGAAGCTACTAACTTTTCAGGGACAGGACAGGATGGTGCGCATCACCCGGGTTTCTGTGAAGCTAAAAAAGACAAAATTTTGAAGTCAAAAGGAGTTTTGCAAAACATTTGCATAATCTGGTTTTATTTCCTTAAAAGACAACTATCTTCATCTTTAATGTATTCTAAACTGATTGAAGTTTCTTTAAAAGCTATGGATCAAATTAGCTACATTAAATGACTGAAAATCTCTGCATTTCAGGCACCCCAGCGAAAAAAAGGGTTGTTTAGCATCCATCCATGCAACTGACACTTTATGAAATGTTGAAAGAGTACTAAAAAATGCATCACTTTCTTTTATTGCAGATAAAAAATTCATCATTGCTAATGCTAGAGTACAGAATTGTGCTATCATCTACTGCAATGATGGGTTCTGTGAGATGACTGGGTTCTCCAGGCCAGATGTCATGCAGAAACCTTGCACCTGTGATTTTCTTCATGGCCCAGAGACCAAAAGACATCATATTGCCCAAATTGCTCAAGCGCTGCTGGGGTCAGAGGAGAGGAAAGTAGAAGTCACCTATTATCACAAAGATGGTAAAGTCTGTTTTTATTTTCAAGACCTTTTGTGTGTTTGGGATTGGTAGAAGAAGTGTGTATGATCTGCTGGCCAGACCTTTTGCTGGAGTAGTGGTGTCATTTCTCTGAAGTTCAGTGAAGTACACTTATGTATACCAGTAAGGGAATCTGCCCTGAAAGTGGTGGGTGTATAGAGTATATCACTGTACACTAACAGCTGAATGAAGCTAGCACTGTGTTTGCAACTCTTGAACAAAAGTTCTCCTCTCGGTTGTAAATCTCCTAAAGTAAAGAGCCCTACAACAATTAACAGATAACACAAACATATAGGGAACATCCTATGAATGTTGATTTTTGTGAACTGTTTCATCTTACGGGACATAGGAATCATGTATCAGTTTCAGGGGGCTTAAGTCTGCCTGCCTCACAGTTGGAACCATACCTCGATTTAAATGCGGTATTTTACTGGAAAAAGTACAACAAAGTTAAAAGTAGTAAAAATTGGCCTATCATGAAGAAAGCATTAGCTTATAAAGAAAGGGATGCATCTTTTTCAGAGATAAGATATTGTGAAGTTGGAGGACCTGCAATTGAAACACAGAAGTTGTCCTAGAATTATGTTGTCAGAGTGAAAATTTTGGGATGGCTAAACTATGAAGAGTTTCCCTGTTGTTCAGTGAAGACTCAATACATGAAGAATGGCTAAATCTGCTATGCTGATGCTTTTTTACTGTTAAGAGCATAAGATGAATAAATGACTGTATTTGCAGATTAAAAAATGCATATGCATGAAAATAATTATGACACATAATAGTTCTATACAGGGTTTGGGGTTTTTTTTCTAATTACCCAGGGTTATTGACAGAAACATCCGTCTTTCAAACAAACCCAAGTAATGGACAAATGCAGTGTACCTTATTCTGTCTCTTGCTGTGTACACTCTTGGGAGAAGGAAAAGGAAATTCATATTCAAATGCTGAGCTTAAATTAGTTCTGGAGAAGTGCCAGTGTGTTGTTTGCATCAATTTTAGAATCACATGCAGTGGATGCTCTCACATTTTAAAGTCACAGAGTTAAACCCTGTTCTCAATAATTGTTCTCAATAAAATGTTGTTATCTTGGAGAGACTTAATATTATTTTTAGCTTAGGCTGGTATAATGCAGATAGGACTCAGGCCAGTCATTCTACCCACGCTACCAATATTTAAGCATTTTCTTCTTAGCACATTCTCAGTAGAGTGCTTTATTCTTAGATCTAGTTTGATGGTCTGGAGCAGATTTTGGTCAAGATTTGTTGTTGTAGCTGTGCCTTGAACATAGATTTCTCTGGAGACCTGACACTTGTATGTCTTTTACACATCTAGCTTGTGTTTGTGTTAACTTGGCATGTGTTAAAAATAATATTGCAAAAGGAGAATGTCATTGCTAACTTTCACAGCCATCAGCCTGGAGCACTGTTGTGAGATCTGGTCATTTAAAAGTGCTTCCGGCTCCCAAGATATTAGGAGGGAGGGAAAGGCGCTTAACTAAAGTACTATTTATCTGTCAATTACCATAATTATATATTTTTTTTAAATGCTGAATTCTGGCATCATGCAACACACCATAATCTGTCTGAGGCAAACCAAACTAAAACTGTCCGTAAGAATTGCCATATCTTTTGTAAATAGTTTTGAATTTTGAAGCACGTTATAAATGAGAGATATGGATTATTCAGTGTAAACAATCTTGTGCATAAGGGTTCTCAGTAGCTTCACTTCTGTAAATAGTTTCTTTAAATTACTAGAACATATGTTTGAAGGTTAAGGAATTTCAAAATCTACAGACAACAGTTCTATACAAATTTGGGTTGAATTCCTCAAAATTTTACCGGTTAAAATGTGAACGGGACTTACCATGTGCACTAAATGAACTGCTAAATTTAAACAAATACGGGTGACTTATTTTGAACTGTAAAAATAATTTTAAAAATCAAGTCAGTGATTACAGGCAAAAATTGACAAAATTGACAGGATATCCAAAAACTGACAAAATTGACAAGATAGGTCTGACACCCAAATGCATAAATGTGTGACAGCTTGATCATTTGTATATACAGACTTTTTTGTTTCATTCCACATAATGTTCAATTTCTTTACAAAATGTGATAGAAAAATCTGAAGTTTATGTGATATGATAAAATTGAAACTATGTATATGATGGATATAATAAATGTCAGTAAACATATTCTATAGTTATTCTAAATTA
Organism: Strix aluco; assembly: GCF_031877795.1. Classification (NCBI taxonomy): domain Eukaryota; kingdom Metazoa; phylum Chordata; class Aves; order Strigiformes; family Strigidae; genus Strix; species Strix aluco. The sequence goes on along the minus strand of NC_133936.1, from coordinate 20,273,260 downwards.
CTGAAAAGATATACTTCACTTTTCATCTTCACTTCTTCACTAACTTCACTTTTTCAAATTTGCAAATTTGTTTTTGCAATATACAGAGTGTATATACACATGCTATATATACCATACTCTGTATATTATAACAATGTACAGAATGGTGATACCTAACAAGGACTTCCTCCAGGTTCTGAAGTAAAATGAATTTAAAGAATTTTCTAAAAAATCTCAGAGTTTAGTGTCTGGTCAGTGGCTTATTTTGCAGGGTGTGCTGTGAGTGAATATGAGAATATTTTAAGAGGTCAATACCAGCACAGTTAGAAGAAATGTAACTTTCTCCATGTGAGTAACCCAAGTTACTCCAATGGAACTACTCAGTCTTGAAAATTTGAATTGACATTATATTTCATAGCCACCCATTGTATAATATTTAACATAATACTAAGCAGACAGAGGAGGAAGACAGCTCAGGAAGGTGTGAATTGCTTGAGGTTCCACCAACAGGAGTTTCTGAAGACCATATTACACAGTCCTGAATAAATGCCCAGTGAATTGCAAATAAAACCCTATTCCACATCACACTATCATTTACACTACATAAGCTACTGGTTATATTAAAAACTATTTTAATATTTCAAAGTAAAGCAAATGTCAGTGGGATCATATATACCCTCACTTATAAAGCTAATCTGTCATCAGAAGTCCAGCAATGCAGATATCAGAAAGGGAATCACTCTATAACTAATGCTTTTTAATTCTAAATACCACCTCACATAGTTTTAAAATGTCACAGCTTTAAATTTCATCTGAAAAGGAAATTCTTGCACTAGAAAAATGGTATTGCATTAAGTACTGGGAATTAGGATTCTGCTGTTCTGTACTGGTCTATAGTCCACTTTTCTAGATGAAAGGAAGTGTAAGATTTTGAGCATCTCGATGATGTAAGACTGAATGCTGCTGTTTGTTCACTGCTTTAAACTTTAGGCCAGATCACACGTTTGAAGAATAGGGGACAGAAGGATGGGAGAAAATTTGTAGCAGGTTGATTTTCAGAAAATGTCAGTTGCCTTAAACACGGCAGACAGAAGATAGAGTGGTCAAAGGAGAAAGCAAATTTGATGTATCACAGTTTTATAAACATGTTACCTAGACTGGGCATGCTTCCCTTTTCACTGTGCAGTGTGGGGAGGGTGCAAAGGAGAGGGGGAGAATACTTGTGATAGCTTTGTGTAATTGTTTAGATGGCATGGAAATGGGATGCCAGTATTACTTATGCATGCAGCAGGCCCTGTCCCAACCACACTCGTGCCCTATATTCACAGAAGTTTGTAACATTTTCAGCTAAAGGCTTTACTAGCTCCTCTTGCAATATTTGTATCAGAATAAGATTGGTAATATAGCCTGCATTTGGTTTCAATTTCTCCTCACTCTTTTTTTCCTTTTAGAAGGGCATTTACACAATCCAGGCAAAGTTCTAGTCCTCTGTCCTGTTAGAATAGTGCCACAGTAGGCAATTACATAGTTATCAAAAGAATTAATTACTACTGAGAAAAATGGCTAATGGGAACACATGGACACCAAAACAAAGGGTCCAAATTTATAGGTTCTCATCACACAAGAAGCTCCACAAACATCACTGGCTGTACTTATGGGATTAAAGACCCAGTAAATTTCTTTTTTAATGTAAATATCCCTTTTTAAAATGAACAATAGATAAATACAGAAAAATCACAAGAACTATTATTATGAAACAGACTTTTTTTTTTTTTTTTAAAGTCTTGCCCATTAGGCATTAACATCTGCTTAATTAAAAAATTGTACTCTGATATCAAAGTAGCAGTATAGTATATTCCTCACTATCTCACAACTTCATTTTCACAAATCATATAGCTATATGATCTGTATTATAGTTGAAGGTAAGACAATGTTTATACAGAATATCAGTTCTTATTTTAATAAAGTTAGTTGTGGTGAAAATGTTTGACAGCTCTTCCTTTGAGGACTCCAGTTTGCAGTTTAAGTCATTATTGCATAAATCATTCTTGACAGATGTAAAATATTGCTTGAGGTGGTAAAGCTGTAAAGCTTTTGACATAACAAATGTAATTATTTGGGGACTGAGAATGGATATATGATAATCAGAAAGGATTGTATCACACTAAATACTTTTTTACTTCTTACTCTACGCTTTGTGGACAACAGTGGGCTATATCTAAGCTTATAGAGTATAACAGTTGAAGGGAGGTAAGAAGATCATTTAAGCTTATCCTATCCACATCAGATATTCTACAGATAAGAACCACTACAGAAGAGTATAGGTTTGAGTAGAGATAAGCTTAAGCAATTATTTGCAGAGTGTTTACAAACCTCACAAATTACTTGCCTCTTACCCAGTTTGAGAAATGTAATTTGCTACAGTTGACTGCAAATTAAACATATTTGCATTTTCGAAGCACATTAAGATTCCAAACTAGTATTTTAAGGTCTTTTAAGCTCTTTTTTGAGGATAAGAAAATAAATGTGTAAACATTGACAAAATAAAGTGTTCTTAAATAGAAAGATCAGGACTTCATTTAGAAGGTCATAATCTAGACTTCAGTTAGTATAGGCATTTTATCACCTGTTTGTGTTCTATAAACGCTGTGAACCTACCAATCAGTTAAAAATACAACTGAAAAGAAAGACCCTTGCATGTGTGTCAAGTCCCCTTAGATTAGCTCTAACATGAGGGTCAGCAAGTGCAGTCTTGACTGTAGATTCAGTGCTTTAACCAGAGCTGATGAGAAGGGTCAGTGAATCAAGTCACTGTCTAATACCCTGCTGCTGTAGGAGTTTTTGGTTTAAGAAATACTATCTGACTGCATTTTGATAAAGCAACTGTTACCCCCTCAATAAAAAGCTGTCCGAAAAACCTGTCTTAATGCAAGTTTTTTCCAAACATCCTTAAAAAAACCCCAACTTGGATCAAATCCAGAATGTTACTGAAGGTGTTGAACTATTGGAAATGGATGACCTTTTTTATGTCTGTGGTGTAATTAATACTTGTCCTAAGAGACAAGACTATTCCTTGTCCCATTCAGTATTGTTGTTTTTGCAACAGGGAGCACCATCTGCAGCAAGCCGATACATCAGTGATCAGAATATCTCATTTGCCCATCCCTATTCAGTTATGGCTTCTGTGCCTGCCCAGAATTGTGGGTGGGTCACTTCTTTTTCACATTTCACATGGGATACCTAATGATTATCATAAAGCAGCTCTCAGATATACTAAGTAGGTTTATTTATGGACCAATTTCAATCATATTTTTAAATTCCTTGGCTTTCCAATACATTCTTTTTTCTTCTCAGGTTAAGATGAATTTGTTTTCAGTAAGAAGGGGGCTTTTCTAGAAGAACATTTATTCCCATTCATGTATGCCTGCTAATGAGAGACAGTATCTGAATAAAAAGGAACAATTAAATTTCCTTTAAAATTATTCTCTTTCTCAGTGTTTAGGGTCAGAAAGGTATGAGTAGGTATATCTAATTTTAACAAATAATGAAGAATACAACTGCTGTTAGTAGCTATAAAGCTACTGCATCTTTAACAGAAAAAAACCCAACTTACTCAGTTTGGAAAAATCCCTTCTGACAGTTTTAAGTTCTTCCACAGCACAAATAAAAAACCTGCAGGCTAGTGGATCAGGAGTCGTCTTTCATTTCAGTACAGTATCCAGAGGGAACTATTCTGCCACTGGACTTCCATAGTACAGTTTTATAGCAAGATTCAGAAAGTCACAGGGTCAATTTGCACTAATCAAGGGACCCAAATTTCCCCTGCTTGAGCTACAAAGAATCAATGATTGCTGACTTTCAAAAAGAGAGTCCTGCAGTGGTAAGAAAGGTGTCACATTCTGGAGTCAAATGGCACTAGAAGGTTATGATATGATACTCACACTCTAAAGTTTTTCTAAGCTGTTTAGAATGATAATATCTTATGGAGAAGAGTTTCATCTTTTGATTAGGCATTGCCAGGCAAAGTTTTTACCTGCTTTGAGTATGCTTCTTTCAGTTTTAGTGAAAGCTAAAGACAAAAAGAACAGAATCTGTCAGTCTATTTTTGGTGTGGTTTCACATGATTTTATTGTATCCTCTTTCCATCTTCAGTGTGCATACTTTCTAATGTTACATTTTGATAAGAGAGTTATTCCATACTCCTAATTAGCATTATCGACTGCTTCTTTCTCTTCTCCACCAAATTGGCCTATATATCAAAAAGTGATGTAGCCCATCAGGCATCATACCTTGCAATAGATGTGGGGGAAGAGCAACTGTTTTTCCAACAGCAACCTTATGCATATCTGGTATTATACAAACTTCAGAACATCACTGTTTGAATAGTACCAGTGTTGACATTGGTGCTGTTCTCTCTGGTTTCAAGCAATGGAAAGAGAATAGTGGTGTGGATTAGATTTTATCTTAGTGGTTTCAAGTCCAGTTTTACAGTGCTCCCTATATATTTGACCTAGTGTATGACTCAGTCTATGTGCTAGACAGTCCATATTCTTCCCAGTTTCCCAGCTAAGTATGGAAAAAGCTTAATCGAGCAGTATAGGATTCAGAGTTGCAAGACCAAGCTGACTATGGAAATTGTTAACTCACTCTGGAAACCGCATATCTCAAAAGCAATCAGAACTGTAGCTGTGAACCTAGATCTAGGCAGAGCAGATACATGACAATGACAGCGGGGTAATGTGGCTCTATAGTTACACCTGGTTTCACAGTATCTGAAAGTTCACGTTTCTGAGGTGAGAAGTATTGGTGTAATAATTTTGTATAGCTTGAACTTCTTAATTCCGTATACTGCTTTTGTTTTAAAGGAAAAGGGGTAACATAACCCCCATTTTTAAAAAGGGAAATAAAGATGACCCAGGGAAGTACAGGACAGTCAGTCTCACCTCTGTGCCCACTAAGATCATGGAGCAGATCCTCCTGGAAACTATGCTAGGGCACATGGAAAATAAGAAGGTGATTGGTGACAGCCAACATGGCTTCACCAAGGGCAAATAGTGCCTGACAAATTTGGTGGCCTTCTATAACAGGGTTACAGTGTTGGTGGATAAGGGAAAAGCAACTGACATCATCTACCTGGACTTGTGCAAGGCATTTGACACTGTCCCACACAACATCCTTGTCTCTAAATTGGAGAGACATGGGTTTGACAGATGGACCACTTGGTGGATAAGGAATTGGCTGGATGGTTGCACTCAAAGATTTGCAGTCAACAGCTCAATGTCCAAGTGGGGAGCACTGATGAGTGGTGTTCCTCAGGGGCTGGTGTTGAGGCCAGCGCTGTTTAACATCTTTGTTGGTTACATGGTCAGTGGGATTGAGTGCACCCTCAGCAAGTTTGCTGATGACATGAAGCTGTGTGGTGTGGTTGACATGCTGGAGGGAAGGGATGTGCCATCCAGAGGGACCTGGACAGGCTGGAGAGTTGAGTCCATGCAAACCTCATGGAGTTTAGCAAGGCCAAGTGCAAGGTCCTGCACATGGGTAGAGGCAATCCCACGCACAGATACAGGCTGGGCAATTACTGGATTGAGAGCAGCCGTGTGGAGAACTTGGGGGTAGTAGTAGATGAAAAACTAACTATGAGCCAGCAATGTGTGCTCACAGCCCAGAAAGCCAACCGTATCCTGGGCTGCATTAAGAGAAGTGTGGCCAGCAGGTCGAGGAAGGAGATTCCCCCACTCTGCTCGGCTCTTGTGAGACCCCACCTGAGCACTGTGTCCAGCTCTGGGGCCCCCAACATAAGAAGGACTTAGACTTGCTCAAGTGGGTCCAGAGGAGGCCACAAAGATGATCAGGATGAGGCTGGAGCACCTCCCCTGTGAGGACAGGCTGAGAGAGTTGGGGTTCAGCCTGGAGAAGAGAAGGCTCCAGGGTCACCTTATAGCGGCCTTCCAGTACTTGAAGGGGCCTACAGGAAAAATGAGGAGGGAGTCTTTATCAGGGATAGGATGAGGGCTAATGGTTTTAAACTGAGAGAGAGTAGATTTAGATAAAAGGAAGAAATTCTTTACTGTGAGGGTGGTGAGGCACTGGAACAGGTTGCCCAGAGAAGCTGTGGCTGCCCCCTCCCTGGCAGTGTTCCAGGCCAGGTTGGACGGGGCTTTGAGCAACCTGTTCTCGTGGAAGGTGTCCCTGCCCATGGCAGGGGGTTGGAACTAGATGATCTTTAAGATCTCTTCCAACCCAAACCATTCTATGATTCTATGAAATAACAAACATATTTGAATTATTCCGTAGAAATTAAATTTTCATTTGGAAAGCAGAATTACAGCCATATCTAGTCACAAAATACCTTTTGTCCTCCAGCATTTACATAGATAGCCCATTTCAACTCACAAATTTCGTTTCTATTTTTCTTAATTCTTTAATTCTGTAATCACAGTGAAGAAAGGATACCAAAATTCCATCTGAAAAACAGTCAAATTAAACAGTATAAAGGGGAGACCCTGTTCTCTGTGTTTCATTAACCAGACTCCAGTTATAGATATCATTATACCTACTTTTGATAATGACCTCAATTATAGCACTGAAGTGTTATCCACAAAAAGAATATATTCCAGCTTCAGTATTAACAAAGAGCCATCATGTCATCAAAACCTAAAGATGGTGTTTAAATGTCAACATTCTTAACTATTTCATTGCTGATACTTGAGTGAAAATGACCAGAAGAAAGCTGAGGCCAGAAATCACAGCTGCCTTCAGTACTTCCCTGCCTGCTGAAATTTCTTGCTTTCCTGTCCTTCTTCCTCCATGGTATTATAGTCAATAAAGACCCTTTCTTTTAGATTTTGCCATGGCCTCATTTAAATCCATGATTTGCCACCTGAGACTGCAGTGGAAACTGGAAAGTATTGCCTAAATGGTCAGTTAAGTTTAGAGAAACACAACAAGAGTTTACTCCAAATACTGGAAATTTAGGATTTACCACAATACCCAAATCTTTGACAGTATCAGCTTATGGAATGTTGACCTCTTTAGAGCAAATGCATGGGACTATATAGCAACTGATTGTTTCTGCTGCCAGAAACCCTCCTAAAGGCCTGAGAGCAAGATATTGATACCTACAGATGCAGGACTTGGCTTGTGCAGCCATAGCTTTCACAGAATTAAACTGCAAAGTTTAATTTTTGCAACACTAAAAATCCTGATCTTTAGGTATTGGAGCACTGATGGTAGAGACACGTTATGCTATTGTTAACTAGTATTATCTGGATCTGAGCTGCTGCATACAAAGACAAGTTAGGAAAGAGACATGCAAAACAGACAAAACCTTCCTCCATTTTAATCCACAGGGTAGAGAGGCAGAGATGACTTCAAAACAAGGATAGATATATATTAGGTTCTTTGTCTTATACCTAGGCTGCTTGAAAAGCAGTTAATCATCATGTAAATACGTTTCATCACTAACACACGTGTTCCAAAGCACTTATTCCCAGCTGTTCTCAGACTTTGGAGTCTGTGTCCTTTTATTTATTTCTTAGAGCATTCTCTGCTGATTTTCATTCAAATCAATGTAAGTGTATCTCTGAAAATAGCTTGCAAATTTCCTCCTTTCAAAACTCATTTGTGCCAATCTGCTTTACTCCTTCCTCTCTGGAAAAAATGCCAGCTAATCTCATTAGTATTTTGCATGTTTATGGCTGTTGTACAAGAAAGCATTTCTTTTTATACTTTCAAAAGAACACAAAACTCAGTAGTCCAAAAATCCTATTATCATGGTATTTGAGGTAAAATACTTTTGTAGTTCTGTTTAGTTGCATGAAAAATGGCTTCCAATTCACAAATAAGAAAGAAAGAAAGAAAGAAAGAAAACCTAAAGTCTGTGTCATTTCAAATAATGATAATAAAAGGAAACTATGTTCCTTTTTTCCATCATAAGTGCCCAGCATTACTGTTGCATGATAAAATACACCAGGAATCAATTTAACGCAAAAGTCCATCCAACAGAAAAGACAACACTTCCCAAAAGGACTATTTCTGGAGTTGTGGACAACATACCATATTATGTGAGAGAATAACAGCTTTGAAGTACAAAAAAGGCGTATCTAATAAATCAATATCTGAGCCTTCTCTGTGGATTAATGGAGTGGCTCATGAACTAGTGTGAAAGACAGCCTATGTATAATGTCAATCCTAAACCAGTCTGTGCTGATCCATAGTTCAGAGCATCCTTAGTGCTTCTGTAAGTTATACTGATTGTTTATGGCAACAAGAATATGAGGTGGTATAGAAATGGCTTCAGTGTTTTACCCACAGAGTTTCAAAGAAAAGTTTTGTAGAAGGATAAAGCAGAGTTTGAGTACTCTTTGTAAGTGACCACAAAACTGTATTAAGAAGCTGTTTCTCTTCATCCTAAAACTTGAAAATTGCTTCTCTGGTGTCAGGAGTAGAACTTTGGGTCTAAGAAGCTGCTCCCAAATGCTTAAAAAGTTAGTTAAAACCTATTAACTACTACTGCAACTAAGCAGACTTAGTGTCTGATATGTGTGATGTTTGTAGATCAGGCACTAGCTGCATCCCCGTCCTCTGGTTACTGTTTATTTAAAGAGAGGAAAAGAGGAAGGAATACATGGTCTGCAGACAACTCTTCTTCCTAGCTGATAGGTATACAATTCTATTTTATAAAAACTACTACACAAACGAAGAGTATTACAACTGGGGGAGCTTTTCAATAGACCATGCAAGACTATTTACATTTATATCTGGTTGCCTTTTGATCTCATATATAAAAAAACCCAGATCCTGCAGAGGCAGAATTGCCAGTAGCGTCACAGTCTCTGCAGAACTCAACATATGCAAAACATAATTATTAGCCAGGAAAATACATTCTGTGTGGCTGCTTGTATTTCAAACATGATTTCTCTCACATTTGAATGTGTAAGAGCATTTGTCCCTGCTTCATGGGAACTGAGTGAATGATTTCCTTTTTAAGTAATATTTTGGTCTTAATCCCTTTTCCCTTCACCTTGGGATCATTTTCCTGTAAATAAAAAAAGTTGTGAATAAAGCACTTTATTTCCATTTTCTGAGGAATTTAAGAAAATATATCAACTGATTTTTAAATGATGGGGAAACAATTCTACATGCTTAACCTTATTTGTTACTTTAGAAAGTAGATTATCCAAACATTTTTGCCCCTTAGGGGCCACAGGCACTAAAATATCAGAGGTAGCTAAAGTACCATAGTTACGAAGATCACACTGAGGTTCAGTTACTCCAAGGGAAATGCTGACCTGAACTTTTACATATAAAAGCAAATTTAGGACTAGATTTTCAATTATAGGTATTGTTTCATATATATATTATAAAAGGGTATTTCTGCCTCTCAAGAGGTTTAACAGCCATTTTGAGAAGGTGCCAAAATCACCTCCTACCCCATCATAGAATCACAAAAAACCCCCAAACCCCTGATATTCTATAGTTCACAACACTTTTACTAATAAAGCATTATTCTTATTAAATACATTCAATCACAGGAAGTCTGAACTGAACAGCAAATTAAAGTGAGCTGATTGACTAATGGAGTGGGTCTCTTACCTTAAAAGACAGATTATTCTTGAAAAGTTGACAGTTCCAAACCATCATTTTCTACTGTATTTTTGCACTATACTCCTCTCTTTTCTAAGACAGTACACCAAGTTTGGATTGTAACATTTCCCAGTACAGACAAGAGCATTGTGTATACATAAATAAATGCCACAAAAAACCCCCAAACCCAACACGATCAAGTCCAAGAAATGGATAACGGAGTGAGAATATAAAATTATATTCAACAGGGAACAGTTCTGTAAAGCAATCTTTAACAGGAATTGCACTGAATAGGAATTATTCTTAAATGAGTATCTCAGACCACAGGCCAGGTCTGAGCAAAGAGACACCCTGAGATGATGCAGTTGTGTACATCTCTGTCCTGTCTCTAATAAAGGATAATTTCTAGAGAAAGGAAATCTTTTGTTAGAGAGGATATACGCTGTAATGATCCTCAGGTGCTATGTTAGAATGGGGTTAGAGATGGCTGGGGCTATTCTGAATGGCAGAGGGGCCAAACTGTTTCCTTCTCTTGCCAGAGGGTTAAAGAACACAAAGGTGGAATTAAGTCCTGTTCATCTTTTTCCCATGTAAGGCCTGTATCAAGTTCAGCCCTCAGGGTTTCCAAATTTGATATAGAAAATAGAACTGCTGAATAAGTGACAAAGAAAAAAATATAGGAGGTGTAGTTAAGAAAGTTCTGTGGCTGCTAAGCTCACACTTTTTCCAAACAGAAAAAACTTATAATTTGCAAGTCTCGCATTGGACTTCGTTGTGATAGTTGTAATACTTATTCAGGAGAACCATAAATCAGTGATACAAAGCCTATGCATCATTCTTAAACCACATTGATATTTTAAAAGAAAGCAAAACTATATCTTATCTGAGCATTATTTGTCTTTAACTGGTGCTGCATGTATCATATAATGAACAAGGCTTTATTTCCTCCCTAAAACAAAAACCTCCTACTCTCCAAACATTCAAATAACTGAAATTTCATCACTCTCTAGCTTGATTCAGCTTTTTCAGTGTGTATAATGGAGTCTGTCCTCCATGATCCTGAATACTTGTCAGAGTTACATAAACTTACCAGTGGGAAAATGGACATTTCTGCAAGATACAGTACATCTGTTCAGATTCAACCAGCTCATCTCTAAACTTGATATATTAACCAGGGATATTCTCATAACGTAGTTTAGATTGTAACTTTTTCCTCTCTTGGATTTCACCCTTTGTTTGTGTCTTGTTTTTTAGAAACTGGCACAGTCTGTATAACAAGTAATGCTTTGTTTCACATGGGAATCTTTAAATAGCAATCACTCAGCCGTGTTTGCTTTCGGAAAGCATTCTGTTAGCATGGCACATATTCTACTAAAATATAACATTTTACCATTCCATTATAGCAAAGCAGTCCTTTTGTTAGATTGGTCTTTTATAGTCATCATATTTTCATAGAATCAAGAAGAATTTAGGTCGGGAGGAGACTTAGGAGGTCATCCAGTCCAGCCTCCTCCTGAAAGCAGGAGCAACACAGAATTCAGACTAGGTTGCTTAGGGTTTAGTCCAGTTGAGTGCCAGGATGGAGACCACACAGCCTCTCTGGGCAATCTGGTCCAGTGCTCACTTACCCTCATATTGAAAACAGTTTCTCCTTATACTACATCAGGACGTTCCCCATTTTAAGTTAAAGCATTGTCTATCATTCTTGTGCCATGCACCTCAGTAAAGAACTTGCCTCCATCTCCTGGTAAGTTCCTCATAGCTACTGAAAAGCTGTTATTACATCCCTCAAAGCGGTCTCTTCTCTAGGCTCCTGGCCAAGACCAGTTGCCTCAATCTCTCCTCACAGGACATGTGCTCTAAGTCCATATCCATCTTGGTGGCTTCTGCTGGCCTCATTCAAGTTCTGATCAGCACCTCTCTTGTACTAGGGGTCCAAAACTGGATAAACTCTTCCCACTGTGACCTAATGAGTGCTGAGGAAAGGGGAAGTATCATTATCCTCAATCTACTGGCTACGCTCCTGATGATACAACCCAGTATGCTTTATCCTGAACACAAATGGACTCAAATTTCTCAAGAGATCCCTCACCCAGTCATCTTCTACTACCTTGAACCCTGTCTTCCTTGAACCCTATCTCAAGATACAAATGTCTCTCAGACTGAGGCAGTGAATGTACAGAGTACCTCAGCTTTATCTGCATCCTCTGTCACTAAATCACCCTCCGCACTAAGCAGCAGGCTTGCATTATACTTATTTATTCTTTTACTACTAACATAGCGAGCAACAGAAGCTCTTCTTGTTGCCCTTGATATCTCTAGAGTTTCAAGTCTAGCTCAGCTTTTCCTTTTCTAAGACCATCCCAGCATGCCTGGGCAGTGTTTCTGTATTCCTTCTTTGCAGCCTGCCCTAGCTTCCACCTCCTTTATATGTCTTTTTTTTTTTTTTTGCACTGGAGATCAGTCATGAGTTCCCTGCTGAGCCAGCTGGTATTTTGATACATCTACTCATTTTTCTGAGTATTTGGATTGACTGCTTGTGCTTGAGGAATGGTGTTAGAGCTATAACCTCTGGAAAGTTTGAAGAACTAATGAGTTAGTTACCATATTTTCTCTTTTTTTTATTATTATTAACTCAGTATCCCATATGTAGGTATTTTACACATCTTTTATTACACTAATTGGCATTCTGTACTACTTTTATAGATTCCTCTTACTCAAATGTTCAGTATTATGTGAAGTTCTATATGTGAAATTTTACGTAACTTAGATACTTATACATGCATTAGGAAATCCTGTTTACCTTGTACATTAAAGATGGTTGAAAATGCAGCCTAGATATTGTTTGCCAGAAGATCATTTCCAGATGTCATTACTGATGTGCTACATGGTATAAATTCCATGTTGCTACACATTTTATTATGAGGAACTATATGCTCAGTGTTTTCCTGTATTGGAGGCCAATCTGCCTGGCCTGTTAGGTATCTGCCCAGTTTTCTTTGGGAGATTTTTTTATAGAAACATGTGTTTGAGTTAAGAAGAAAACAGACATTCTAATGCTTATTTTGCCATGGATTACAAACAGCCTAATGCTAAGGATAATTGCAATGGAGTTCTTGTAAGTTTTAGAAGCAGCTAATCAATTGTCTTATACTGGCAGATAAATGCAACTGCCACAGGCAAACAACTGTGGCATCCCTGGCACACATTATTCCACACTTCATTCCCATCATTAAAGATGTGCAGAAAACAGATCTTCTAAGAGAAATATTTTTCATGTCGTGTGGAATTCTTGTAGTGACTTTCAGTAGTGAGCTTGGTCATTGAAACACTGTCTCATCTCAGAAGAAAAAGTTTGTTGTTAACATTTCCTTATATAGGTCATGGCAAAAAGTACTTTCTTATCTATTTCTCTTCTGCCACTTTTTATTTCATATTTTCTTCAAGAAATGATAGATACAGTGATTTGTCCTATGCTCTTTCTTCCAGGTTAGTGACTCAAGGAGATAGAAATCTGCAGTTTCCCTCAAGGGTTAATACTGCCCTTTTCCTTTAGGCCAAAGCCAACTACCCTTCCCCTACTCCTACCCCTACTCTTCCCCTACCCCTACCGCTATCCCTTCAAATCACACAATCAATATCAAAGTGTGCTAACTGCCTCCTGACAGGAGCTCAACACAACTGGCTGCCAGCATCGATGACACTCAGCACCCTGCTGGAGCTGGCCCCTAACTGCTGGAGCATGTGTCAGCAGCAGAGAATCGGGATTCCTTCAGCTTTTGTGGTACTGCAGTGATGTCAGATCCATGGTTTTAAGCAGTGTCCCTTCAAATACCCATAATTCAGGGATGTGATTCCATCTGAGGATATTAAAAAAGATAACTGAGACATGACCTCACCCCAGTTTAAGTCACCCCAGCCGAATCAGATCTGTAACCCATTCTGTGTTTTCTTTCAGTTATTTATATATAGACAAGGACTGTTAAACAAACACAATGTGACAATTAAAGTATATTTAATGAAAATTATTAATGATGAGTTCAACTGCTGTTGGAAGGTGTTGATAAGCTTCATTAAATATACTTCTACTGACTAAAACAGCACTGACTATATTTTTCATTTTATTATTAAAATAAATTTTCTCCCTACTGCTTGCAGTATTTGGGACTTACAAATCTGTTTCATGCTGGATTTTATTTTTAACCATCCTAATGTGATGTTAAAACGTTCATCAATAAAACCTGCTTTACTGAATGTCTAAAAGATATCATCTTTTACTCTCTTCCCATGTGACAGATAAAAGTATCTTGGGGGTGTACAACAGCAGTTCCTGGCATTACATTACCAATGCTGGTCGCCCCTACAACCAATTAATTTGATGATGCAGAGGAGAACATATCTAGCACATGCATTATAATATAGTGGTATGTAAGGATCTCTGATTTGGTCACTTTTTTTATTAAAGTGTGTTTTTTATTTCAACTCAGATGCAAAGCCATTCCTACTTCTACAGTAGTCAATGATGCACATATTGACAGTATAATTGCAATCATTTCTGCATGTAACAGATATAGTGTAGTATTCAGAGTAGCTACTTGTATGTGCTTCATTTCTACATAGGGTTAATTTAGTGAGCATAGCACTGTGACGTATGTCTTAAGTTAAAGGAATAAGAATATACAAATCATTTCTCATTCTTGGACTGGACCAAATTGTCATTGTCAGATTGCCAGTTAATAGACAATTGCAAATGTTGGCTTGTTTTTGTCAAGGAGAATGGTTAAAGATACTTGGCCCTACAAGGCTCGTGTAAAGTCAGAATGTGACCAACAGCCAAAAGGATGGCTTTTCTAAGCCTTGTTTCTGATACTGTGCTTTGCAGAGAAATAGTTATCTTTACAAACAGGTATTACAAACCAGCTTATGCTTATGACTAACATAACTTCAGAAATGGTGTTTACTTCCCAGTTATTTATGGTCTATATCTAAAACAAAAGAATTGTAAAGCCAGCCTCCCAAACCAAGTTTAATTTCTAAGAAGGTTTTTGAATAACTGAAAAGCTTGTGTGTTTTTATTTGGATTTGAAATGCTTGAAAATATTTGATAGTTACGTATTTGATAGTTATATATTTGATATTTAGATATTTGATAAAGGCTTTACAAGTATATGCTTTTTTGAGAACTTGTTGAACAGATCGCCCTTATAATGATCAGTGAGTCCTTTTTAATACACAATATATTATAGTGTACATTTTGCAAGCAATTATGAGAGCAAAATAACTTAGAGATATTTTAAAATTTAAGTAATTTCATACTAACTACAGCCCTAATCTGTAGGGTTGTGGCATTTTTCTTATTCTTTGAAATTACCATTTTCTCCTTGGAACCCAAGATAATAAAAGGGAATATAATACAAGATCTTAGAGATCAGGGCAGTGAGTTCAGCCATGGAACTGCCCAGGTCTATTGGCTGGGAAAAAGAAGTGTATTATTTTAAAGTGATAATGCTAAATATAAACCTTTTTTGAGTACAGGATTGACAATTCCATTAAGACAGCCTAATCGGCCTTTCTGAAGTGCAGCAAAAAGGGTAAGCAAAATGTCTGTCTAAAGGCTACTGTGCATCACCCCAAATTGCTTTTTCCAAAGCCTGCAATGGTAAATTCAGCTTTCAATATTTTAGGCAGCATAGAAGCCTTCATGCATACTTGTGTTGGAGATTGATTGTGTCTTACATTTTATGGGAATAAAATACCAGAACTGTGATGCTGAACCTAGATTCAGGATCAGAATTAACATGCTATGTCTTATTTATTATCTGCAAAGGAAACTTTCCTAAAGGGATTAAAGAATTATAAAGAAAGTTCATTATTACCTGCCATGGGCATATCGTCTATATATTGTAGAAGAAAAAAAATACTAAAGAAAAATAAACAGAAAAAAATAAAATCAAAGTGTTTTGAGTCTGTCCTCTTCTGCTGTGCTATCAATACTTTGAGCAAACTGACAATGTTCTTATGCAACAACAGTATACAAAGGAAAAATGTAATAGGATTGAATCAAGTTGAAATCTATTTTAGTTGGGCAAAGTGTATCAGCCTTCAATCAGTGGTGGTCAAATCAATTCTATTTTGAGAAATTTTAGGGTCTCAGGGCTACGGTCTTAGACTCATTGAGAAGTTTATGTGTTTAAGCA
The DNA here is from genome assembly GCF_031877795.1 of Strix aluco. NCBI lineage: Eukaryota > Metazoa > Chordata > Aves > Strigiformes > Strigidae > Strix > Strix aluco. The sequence goes on along the minus strand of NC_133936.1, from coordinate 20,257,496 downwards.
AGTGGAAGAAAAGCATGCAAAAACCTGCTGGAGAAGTTCCTAATTAGTTCCATGCATAAAGCTCATTTCACCTTTTATATTACTACAGCTTTCAGTGTGGAGAGGAAGGGAGATGTGGCTTCTCAACCATACATAGAGTTAAATTACTTTTTTTCTTCTGTTGAAATTCTCTTTCAGCTCAACATAAGTAAAGCAGCTGCTATGGTCATGTGCTGAACATGAATCAGCTGAGCACACCTGGCAAGTAGCTGTTTACTCAATTCTGTAGTTTGCTAGTTAGCAGGAATCGTAATATCCTTCTTTACAAAGGTGCCCACAATTTTAACCCTGTATTTTTTTTTTTCAGATTATGATACGTTCACCTTTCCTTCAGGCAGGCATTACAACGCATGGCCAGATTTTCAAGGAAAGTTTACTGAATTAGAATACTCAGCTTTTTGTTCTTTGAGGACTTTGGTTTTGGTTGTTTATGGGGTATGAAAATAATGGCCTGCATTCTGTGCCTAAATGAGAGCTGATCTTTTCTGAAAATCTAGCCTGAGCTGCAAATTTAGAGAAGTTATAAATCTGATTTGCTGAATAGTTCACTGTTGATTTCTCTTTATTATATCATAGAGGATTTATCTTCTGCAATTTTAAAACTCAGCAATCATATACTGCATCCAGTAATATCTACAAATGATAACGTAGAAATAAATGAAGTATTAATGTTGCATTTTTTCATTGCTGCTACTTATGCTTATCTACACATCTTTTTCATGCTACCTCTAAAATAAATATCATAGGTACGGTAAAACACAGAAGGGACAAACTACAAATTCACTACTATTCCACAAATTATTTCTTCAGAGCAACTGGCAATATCCAGCAGTGAATACTCATTGGGTTTGGTACCTGTGTTGATTTTTAGCTTTAATACAGTTTATGGAAAATATAACAAACAGGTACAGATATATTTACTATCATGGTTGTAATTACTCATCATTATATAATTATAACTAAATTGGATGCCTAACACTATTTATCAAACAAGGATATAATCAATATTACCATATGAAGTTGGCTTGGCTCTGTATTAAATTAAAGCGCAAAAGTCAAGCACAAAGCTTGATGTAGCACTTGAATTGGAGCCCTGTTCAGACTTTAGAAGTGAGGATCCTCTGGAGAAGCTGTATATTACAGATCATTCCAAAAAGAAAGCAAGCAAATATGCGCACTGTAAGAAATATATACGTACAATAAGAAAGCATGTGCATAAATGACTGTATGAGACTGCTTGAAATATTTTAGTCCTTGGCAGAACTGTGGAATAGCAACAACAGAAATATTTCCTTTCAGGCTCCACCCTACTAACTTTTCATGGCATGTTTCAACTGAGTCATTTCTGCAAACGCTGAATTTCTCTGTACCCAGATTTAAAATAGCTGAATTGAAAAGCAGGAAGACTGGCTTGGACATTTTTACTCTACCATGAGAAATTTAGAGCTGAGGTCTGTTGGAAATTCAAATACCTAACATCTTCAAAATTAAACTTTCAGGATTGGTTTGGGCATCTTCATTACAATGATTATTCCAAACATACAGGGCTCATAACCTACTTACAAAATAGCACAAAGCAGGTGGAAAGCACACAAAGGGGCCACACAAGCAAGTTTTGGATGACATGTATCCACCAGGTGGGAAGAGACCGTGAACAGGAAACACAGACCTTACAGTAAAATTAACACATTCATTCCATGGGAATTGTTGCAAACGCCATAATTCAGGTTTGAGCTTTTTTTGTCTTTTATCTAGGCTTACAAGAAGAGTAGGAAGGTGAGTTAACACCCCTTTCCCTCATCTACCTTAACTGAAACAAGCACACACTAAGCAGAGCAGGGGACCGAAAGTCAAGACTGTCTCTTGGAAGTGTTTAAACTGTTTTCCTTTCTCTTGAACCTTGATAAAATATGGTCTTTTATAGGATAACAAAATGTCAGATTAATGATTTTTTCTGGAGCAAAGATAAAAGATGTAAAACAGTGTGCTGAGAAGATGCTCTATGTAGGTTATTTGAATGCTAAGTATTTTTGATGTGCTTTTGTTTCACTATATTTAATCTGTTTTCTAAAGTAACTAATTAGAAAAAAATGTTATTAAAATAACTGGAGAGAAATTACCCAGGACTTTTTGATGCTACCTGATCAGAGATTTGTGACTTATGGCATGTACAGTGCAGAGATACTATAATTTGTGCCAGGGCTCGCTCTTACTCTGTTAACTACACTGCACTAGACTGCCAGGTCTGTAGTTTTTGTTGAACTCTTGGGCATCTCCTTCTTCATTAAAAGATCACATAACAGTAGCAAACACCTCTGCAGGAAGCCAGGGAGTTATGCAGAAGGGTCTTTGTTGACAAACATCCTCTCCCAGTTATAGGAAGTAATCACCAAACAAGGTCCAAGGATTTCTAGGGCCAAGAATGAAAGTGAGTAATGCCTGAAAATTCAGTTCAGCTCAGAGGACAGTTCCTGATCTTCTCTTTTCTGCTTCTTCTTCTTCATCACGAGCAGGACACCTTTCATCATCTTTGGTACAAGACAGGGACTTCCAGGAGAGCCTAAAGCAAGATGTGCTGAAGTGTGTGCTAACAGCTAGTTTGGAAATCAGCTGTAAGTTTCACAGCTGGTTTTTGTGAACCAGTCTGAACTACTTTGAGTGGTGCCCCTGGCTGTGCAGCTGTGTCCACAGCACACAGGTGCTAATATGACCCAGATCCCCAACACAGATTCATATATGTAGATGAGAATATGAAGGACTAGATCTAAGCTAACACAGCTGGCAGTAAACTTAATTCCTAAGCACTCACCTTACTATTTAGAAAATTATAGTTCCAGTATGTGGCAATGGAAAGAGAAACTTGCAGCAGACTGGACCTAAAAAAGCTCAGAGATTTTGAGTCTGAAACCCAGTGTTAAGCCTTGAGTCCTCTGAAACTAGAAGGTGGTCAGAGCCTCACACTGCTCCTTAAGAGTAGAAGCAGTCTTGCTTCACTATTCACTGAAAGACCATTTTATTTCTTCATATTAAAAATGAACTTTATTCTCCTGTCATCCCTCTGATGCATCAAGGTAATAAAGATGTCCATTTGATGTAAATTGAAGAGCATCTCTTCCTTTGGAATTCTCCCAAGTGCAAAATAGCTGTTCTTAAAGACACCAATGTAAACAAATTCTTTCCAGATACTTGTTAAAATAAAGTTTTGACTATTGCCATTTAGAGGACTCATCTCCACTTGTTAACAATACAGCTTCACTGGTCATATATTATTTACAAACTTCCTTCAAATACAGGTATTACTTAATTGAGGTGCATAATTCCATAGGGTACCTAAGGCAGGTTCTGCAAAGAGAGCTATAGGGAGGCACATGCCGTGCAATGGAAATGCCATAAAATCTACAGGAGTTCAACTGCCTGGACATAAAGCGAAGACCCCCTCCCACTGAGCTGCTACAAAAGCACTGAAAGCGAAGTGAAAACATCTCTGAAGACAGCAAAAAGGCCAGAAGAAAACACAGGAGCTGAAATGCAAGCTTGGAAAAAAAAAAAAAAAAAAAAAAAGGCAGCATTATTTCAGCACACAGAGAAGGCTGCTATATCTACCAAACCAAAATGTTTTGCTTCAAACTGAGTTGAAGAGTTGAGTATGACTAAAATATTAAAAACTTTGGGTGGAAGTGACCTAAGATTTTACTTAAAAATGTTTGCTCTTCTAGGGGGGCAAAAACTAACAAACAATGGAGAAAGATGTACATATATAGGATTAAAATATTACTTCAATTCCATTACTTCTTAATGGGAAAATGTGACTAGTCCCATTATATATTTCTCATTAATATCAGGAATTAATAAGGCTTTATGAAATTTGCAAAGAGGAGAATAAACCATATCTGAACTCAAATACTGATCCCAAACATCCTGTAATCAAGAAAAATATGGGCATAGAGTTTTTTTAACAAAACTTTATTAAAAATTCTCAAGTTTCAAACTTAAAATAGTTTTGAAATCTGAAATGTTGTTAAAAGTGAGTTCATCCTCAGCTCTGCATTATATTCTCACAATGTTCACTCTGAACCAGTTGGAGCATTTTTGTGAGTGACAAAGAAAAACAGGTAAAAAAAGCTTTTAACCTTCTAATATGTTTAACCTCTGAGATTCACTGAAATTCAGTAATTATAATAGCTGATATGGAATTAAAAGAGAGACAAAATTTGCATTTTTGGCTTGTATATTATTATGCATAATATAATATCTTCATATGATTTTTAGTATGTCTTATAAGGAATGTTAAAAATACTTGTAAGATAAAAATAGTTCTATGAGGTACTTACTGTAGGATCCTATAGTATCCTTTGTATTACATAAAAATCAAGAAAAAAAGTCTATGATGTTTTATTTTAATACACATCTATATAAAAGCAGATAGCAAAAAAAATTTAAGATTTAGCCATCATTATTTTATGGTTTAATTCTAAAAATTTTATCATTACTTTTATAAAATTTTAGAAAACTTACGTGTCTGCCTTGCTTTCCCAGAGACACCATTCTGTTTTTATAATTCCTCAATGTCTAGGCTGTAGTTTTAAATTTCTGTTTATCTAAGTGAAGGTACTGATACTTACTATTTCTAAGGGCATCTTTAGTGCAGGAGACTGATTTCCAACTACCTTTTCCAGTTCCCTCTGCTCTGTTTAATGCTCTCCCTTCCAGTCTGTCTGGAGTTATTTTTGATATTTGTTTAATTGTGTTTCATTTTAATCCTGCCCAGAAACACCAGGATTTTCCTAACTGTAGAGCCATATAGGCTAACAGAGCAAATGTCAGACATTTGACAGTTTCATGGAAAACTGGATTACAGTTCCCATTGTAAAAGTATTTTTTATTGCTTAAAGCACTGTTTCTGCCACTGCCCCATACCTATACGCTCCCAGGCACAATATAAAGTCGTCTATCAGGGAAGCAGAAGCTCTGACAAATCTCTGACTTCTTAATTAATACTGAAGTCATCAACTGGTCCTTGCACAGCTTTTACCTATGAGCTGTGAAAACCAAGTATGTCAAGACCAACAATTAAGTCATGATCAGCTGTGATACTTGTTTCAAGGTTATATACAGAAACCAAAAACTCCTATGGAGAAGCTTTTCATCAGAACTTAAAAGAACAGTTGGGGTTTTTTTATAAAATAACCAAAGTTTACACATATCCTTCTTACTACAAAATTTCAGACAGAATTATTCACTAACAGGTAACAAAGGTAACAGGTAACAATTTTCACTAACAGCTTAACAAAGAGGTAAATTGTAGTTCCAAACATAGATTTCCTTAGAAACTAAGTTACCCATTATGCCCTAAATTATTTCACTGAATAAAAATATTTCACGTCATACTTAGGCAAACAAGCAGGTGGTGGAAGTTGAGCAGACAGTAGATTAAGAAACAAGGTCTGTATGAAGCATTCAGAAACCTCAGGGATCAGGGCGAAATCTAACTAGGTACCTATATACATGTTAATTGCTTTTCCAGTCTTCCACTCGTGTAAAGTGAGTAGATGGAAAATTCAAGAATCTTTACCCTTTGTAGCTTTATGCAAAGAGTTGGTGGATGGTAATACAAGCTTGCCTATTTATCGGCACAGTGTTAGGTGTTGTACCCATTTAAAAGATGGCAGGGCTTTTACTGCAGTGGCCCAGATCACTAGAACTCTTTTAACAGTCACTTCAGTGCACATTTTTTCTTAAAAACTCTACAGCCCAAAAAGAGCGTTAGAAGTGCAAAACTAGAATGTGACCTGATACATTCATGCTCATCTCTAAGTACTTCCCAAAATAGTGACATACCTATCAGATGTGTAAAAGAACAACTACTGTGTGCTCACTAACAGCTTGTAAGAGAATTTTTAAATATTGAGTAGGAGGAGAAATGACAGTTGACCAGGAAATAGGGTTATTATACGTTCGTTTTAAAAAGCATCATTTTGGACCATTTCCACAAAACCACAATTCAAGGTTAATGAAGCAAACAAAAGCTTAACATTTTATCCTAAAGAATGAACATTAGAGATAATACTGCATTGCGGTATCACTTCTGGGTTTCTATCCAAGTCTTGGTGTGGGACTTGAACTCATGGCTTCCTGGCCAGTTTAGAAACTTACTATGAACTCAAGCATAAAGGCATTCACTGTGCTTTGAATTATGCAGCAAAATACATACTGTTATAGCACAAATAATAGGAATGCTATACAAATAATCAAGGGCCTAAATAGTACAGAAAGCCAATTTAAAGACTAAGATATACTGCATTAAGTATTTTTATTAAGAATATTTGTGGTATTGCTACAACAATATAAATAGATACTGAATTACAGTGCACCAGATTCTCATTTATCCTGTTTTTACATCAGTAACACTTAGGTAATTTCTTCCCGCCTATTGCAGAAATAGGACTAGACCCATTAAGCTTAGGAGTTACTAATCATGTTATTGAAATTGTATTACTAATATTTAATTTAATGCTTCTTTTAAAATGTAGCAGCCCACCTTCAAGAGATAAATATTCGTGTGGATAGCATAACTAATGTGATACTCTAGGACTTCAATTGTAGCGTGTGGCTAATAATGCTCTATTTGTAGTAAAGGTGACTATTTTGAATGCTAGAGATTGTTATGACTGCTAACAGCTACTGAAATCTAGAGGTATAATTTGGCTCTGCATCCCAGCATCCAAATGAAAATAAGAGATAAATCTGAGGAATACAATTTTTACAAAGGCTACAGATATCCATGGTGGCTTATTTGATTATGGTCTCAGAACATACAGGGCCCAGAATAGCTGATGAAGGAGCAGCACAAACTACTGCCATCTTAGTGTGCTGTTTCTCACAAAAGCTAGCATTGGCAATTCTCTTTTGAAGGCTGCCCCAGAAGTGGAAGCCACAACCAAAAGCTCCATGATACCCACAGCATTAGTAGGAGAGAAACACCCTATTTCTACTGGATATCAGTTAAGTGCTAACCACTCAAAACAAATAAAGGTCACAAGCTACAAAGGCATTGTAGCAGCAGAAGAAACAGGCTGATAATCAATTGCTAAACAGGTAAAAAGAGAGCTTGGGAAGTTTTTATCTTGAAATCTTCTCTGCTCTTCCTAAATTTTCTCAGGTAGAAGGAGATGGTGTAGCTTGCTTTCATTTGCATTCCTGCCTGCTTTTCAGACTCATGCATACAAGAATGAAAAGCGTTTGGTAAGCACCCAGGGAGTCAAGCACTTGCTTTGCTTTTGGCTTTTATTATGAATGAATGTGTGAACCACTATTGGGTGGTTCTTCTACTTGGTGGACTGAAAACTGGAGAGAAAATAAAGCTGCTCTGAGTCAAACCAAAACAGGGCTGTTGGGCTGGGCAGGAGAGATTCAGTAAGGTGAATAACACAAAAAAATCCAAAACTACTGCTCCAAGGTGGGAAAGTTGTAAATTTTTCTTTTTTTTCAAAGTGCCAGAAGAAATCTTTTCAGCCACAAAATACCTCATCCGTGGTACAATTCACAATTGCACACCATAAAGCTGACTAAAGAAAATGTACTAAACTTTTAAAATTCACATCCACTCTCTTTGACTGAAAATTTCCCAAAATCAGTCTAAAGTCATAAATAGTTTCTGGCTTGCTTTTGCTTTTACTACAAATTTACTATTCTTTAAAAAATAACAGATTTCTCAAATTTAATTTAAAAGCTTCTTACACTGAACCTTAGAAGTATCTTTGGCTTAAGTGATAAATATATAATCACTGTTTGTAATTATACGTATATATTTTAATAATACCAAAACAAATAGTCTGATACTCTTTCTGCTTTTGAAGGTCTAGGTGCCACAAAAATGAATGCAGTAGCCCCTCCTCCAATGTATTTGGCAAAAATTGAAATTACAAAGTCATTTGTAATGCTGTTATAATTGACAGTAACCCTTAGGACAAGACACCCGGCCAGATTCTATATAAGCACTCCGTAATATGCATGTAGAAACTGCTGGCCAAAAAGGGGAGGTGGAAGGAGTTTGTACAGCTGGATACCAGGTTTCTGGCAGCTCTGGAAGGGAGAGCAGTCCCTGATATAACCCTGATACAAGATTAAAACAATGCTGGAGAAATAGGTAGAGATAACACATTTGTACATGCACAAATTGATGTAGTTAAACTCCTGACTTAACTGATTTTGTTTTCTTGCTAATCCTGACCAATACTTTTTAACTAGGTCTTTAGGTATGAGGTTTGTAAATGCAAAGTGTAAATGTCTTTAGGTATGAGGACTGTAAATGCAAAATGCCAGCAGGCAGTCGGGAAGATCAGAGATACAACAACAAAACTACTTCTATGTAGAAGTTTGGTTCATTACTCATTAACTACAACTGTGATTGAAATTACTTGTCTTGAACAAATCTCTTCACCTTTACTTCTTTCAAATTTCCTGGTAAAACTGTTCATAACAGATTTTATTAGGTGAAGAAACACACACAACTGGAGTCTAATTGCTAGGTTGATGAAAGGATTAGTCTCATCCAACACAGATTCAAGTCTCTTGGATGAGAGGTCTTTCACTATGACAGGATAAACTCAATAAAACTTTAACACCTTTCAAGGTTTTACGCAAGAGCTCGAAAGTGCTTTCTATCAGTTCCAGTCAAAGCCTGCAAAGTCCTAATTATTTTATTGCAAATGATAGAATGTATTTTTAAAAAGTCTTCTGCGATCTAACCCCAAAACTAAAGATATCCAAGTGTAGGCCTATTTCAGTCAGCATTTCTCTGATTTGAATATACATTTGCAGTAACTTCACTTCACTAAAATTGTTCCAGATGTGTACATCCGTTTAACTGGAATTAGAACTTGGGCTAAAAACTGCATAAAAGTACATTTTAAGTTAACCTGGATTGGTATTTAAAACTCAGAAAGATGGGTCGGGAGAGGGCTTGCCACAGCAGAGACTGATACATTTCTCCTTGCTTTTAACTTTAGGATTAGGAGATGCTTTAGTTTGGAATTGCCGTATTTGGTTTTTTGCTTATTAGCGAGGTGAAGTGTCACTGATCAAAATATAACTGAACTATTACAATATCTAAGCTTCTTTCCTTTGCTGATGTTGCCAGTTAATTTTAAACTAGATTAGTTATTACTTGTATTTTTGTGTAAGTTTATAGTGTAGTGCACTGCTGAAATACTTTCCCTGTATTCTGATTTTCAGAATAATTCTGGTATACAGTGAAGGATTTGGGGAGCAATGAAAAGAAATTGCTGTAGTGATCTTTAAGCATCTAAAAATATGAAAGAAAAGAAACATGTTGATGGAGCTATTGAAATATTCAAGACAGCTTCAATTCAAGGAAATTGTGGCAAGAGTGTCATATCACACCTTTTAACGGTATAAGTTACTAGTTGCATCATCTGCAATAGTTTCTTGTGCTGTTACAATAAGCATAGCTGTATGTTTTCCTTTATTTATGTTGTTCGGTTACAGAAAAATTACTTTTTTTTTAACTGCAGGATAATTGTATTGTCTAACAAATAAATTATATAACACATTTAATCCTGATTGATATTGCAGTAAAGCACAAATTATTCCTGCTACTAATTAATGAGCACGTCTGTATCTACAAAAGATGATTTAACTAATCCAATGTATAGATTTTCTTGGGGCTAATTGTTCAGTTTAATGAACCAGATATCTCCCACTGAAGCAAGTGTCATGTGCCTTTACACCAAGCGCCTAAAGAGTTGTAAATCCCCTTGTACAATAGCAGCAGTTACGGGTCAAAGCCTGTTCTGAACTGTCTTCTGCTTGTGCAGTCTCCTCGACTTTAATGGGAATGTGCATGCAGAACAGAACAGTTTTCCACCATGTTTGACTTGAGATTTGATTTTTTTTCTTAATTTGTGTTCTGTTCAACTTTACATCACTTTACCAAAACTAAAATAAATAGAATCAGGAAGCTCAGCTATGAAATAGAGTCTCTCTGAAAAAAACCCCAAACAGATAGGGAGGGATTAGTGGGGGTCTGTTACATGTAAGGCATGGATTCCTGGCTAGCAAGTACGAATCACAATAAAAGCATTTTGGGTACACAGTATCTGTGGATCTTTCACATTTAGAGCCACTGACAAATTTGGCAGGAAAGAAATCCATTAGTAAAACAAAATATAGCAAAGCAATTGAACACAACTGAAGTCCTGGGCACAACTAATACCTGTGGCCATTACCGACGTGTGGGATGGGATAAGTTAAAGACAGCTGATAGTGAATTGTAATGATATTGTGAAATGGGGTAGAGGCACTCATCCGTGAACAGCAGGGTGAACGCAAGATAAAAAGAGCAGTTATTTGCTTAGTCACTTTTTGCTTCTCATTACTGACTGGAGTGCCACATCATCCCCATCCAGATGTTACTTATGACATTCAAGTTTTTTCTCGATCTCAGTCAAATGGTCAGATATCTGGAAAAGAAAAAAAAATCAACCAAAAAACAAAAACCCCTAAAACAAGTAAGTAGATTAATTTGAAATAAAACATCATGCCTGGAAAACTGGCAATTTAGAAATTTGATGTTATTGAATTAGTGATTTATCATGACGGTTATGTTTGTCATATCTTTGCCTCTCATCTCATAAAGATATTGCCACATAACTTCTCACCTGTGCCACCATCATTAGCAGCAGCATTAATAAGGAGGGAATGCAATAAATGTTTTTTCTTAACTCTTTGGCTAAAAACCCTGTTGAAATCTATGGATTTTTCCTCTTGTCATCAACAGATTCATGATTCAGGATTGGCTGTTGGATACATTTTTATTTAGATTCACTGCTCCTAATTTTTTAAAAGCACTCCCAGGTACATTTGAAAGGCATTTCTGTAACTATGAAATGTACCATTGACTAAAAACTTGCCATGCACTGCAGTATCAAACTTTCTATCAAAATCCCTCTAGGATTTTTTTTATTATTGTTATTCTTTATTATTTACCATGAATCCCCTCAAAGTGGACTGAATAAAGGGGGTGAACCTGTCCTGTTAGACTTTAATGGCAACTTCTGTTTCTCCCTGGCAATCTTCACAAATCCATTTGGAAGGGACTGAAAATATTTGAGTTGGGGAATAAGGAGAATATTCTTTAAATAAAAACTTAAAAAAAGAAAAATTTGATTCTTCTAACTCTGAAGCAGTATTTCCTGAGTTAAAACAGAAAATATTATTATTTAGCCAAATTATACGTGAGACCTTGCTTTAACTTTGTTTTTGTCATTTGCCAGCATAGATACACCAGCTCATTTTCATTGTTTTTGAGGTCTAGACACTGAAACATTATTCTCACATACCTTAACCTTGGCCGTATCTCTGATCTTTTATATTTTCCCTCTCACATTATGCAACATCAAGCACAACAGACATCAAATACTCTACAACTGCCAGAGGATTACCATTTCCGTGTCACATAAAAAATTATATAAAAAGCAAGCAGATTACTACCTAACTGTATGTTTCATAATATGGCAATGTTGCCAGTATTTTTATGCCTGGGTATTTAAGAGGCATCTGAATGATTCTTACAAGCTATTTCTATGTCCATGTCGAGGAATACATCCATACTACAGGAAAGTTTTTCTAAACTTTAGCTTCAGTGCATTGTTGGGCATAACCAAGCATGAGGATCAGCTGAGAAGAAATTAGAAATAAAACACATTTGTATTTTCCTGACATTTTGTGAGGCTGGCTCATAAAATCAAAGAATGAAGCAAGAATTGTAGGACTGTGATACACTTATACATTATTTGGCTCATCAGCCCTCTATGCTATGGTGACGTTACATATATGAAATCAGAGGGAGAAGTCTGACAGCTTTCAGCACATTTGTACTCATGTGGAAAGAGTCTCAGGACAAACTCTTTGTTTCCAGAAGCATACAGAGGAGTAACTGTAGCACTTCCTCTACTAAACTTCACTTGATATCTCCTGTATCTAAGCATCTCTGCTAATTTTTGTATATTACCCTGGCTTATCTGACTTCTCTTAACCAGCTGGAAAAAAAATGGCAGAAGTATTCTTACTCTCTCACAGTCTTCTCCCAAGTGTTAATGATATTCCCTGGTTATCCAGCAGTAGTTTTTCTGGATATATATATAAATCTTGTCTTTCTAGCAAGTGTGAAGTCAAGATATTTTCTTAAATTTGTGTGCTTTCATTAATTGATTCTTTCTTTTTCCCTCTTTCTTCTCTTGATTACAGACCTTTAAAAAATGATTTAAAATGGGTAGAGTTTGACATTAAACAACTGGCATAGCAGCCTGTGGTCTTTGCTAGAGCTACTGAGAGCATTTTTAATAAACAGGCATGACAATTTTTCAGCACCACTGCCAATGACAACAAGCCCAGGACAGAGACTTTGGGAAGTAAGCCACAAATTTGTGGCAATCTAAGCACAATGAAACTCAGAAATGCAAAATCTAACTTTATTTCCTTTTACTTAGTGGACAGTAATTTAACTAAATTCATTTTCTGAATAACAGCTGATGAATTTTGATTATCCGCGGTACTTTCCCTCTCATGTGTGTATTGTTACATGAGATAGTTTGCCTTTGCCATGACATATAGCTTAACACTGATGAACTCAGCCCGTGTACCTTCTTCATCCTGAGTAACAGCACTCTTGCATCATAGTCTAACTTCCAAAAAACTTGGCATATGATATAGTAAACCGAGATACCACAGTGTTCATGAAAGATTTGAGCTCTGCCAGCACTGATGGTTACTACTGACTTATTAGAACAATCTAGGGCCATCAGGCTGGATCTGTCACAGAGTTTAACTAGACTATTTTAATTCCGTTCAGAAGGCCATTCTGACCTACCCGAGCTGATGAGCTGACCTTTTATTTCTATTTAGGTGTACTATTAACAGATTTTTAATGCAACCTGGCAATGGCACTTTTCTCTAGCAAAATACACATTTCCCATGTCCTCTGTTACATTCAAATAACCATATTGCAGTGGGTGAATTGCTTGTAAATAGCACTTTAGTGTGGGTGTGAGAAGATTGGTTCCAGGCTGTTGTGCCATACTGTTTCCTTGCAAACAGCTTTTCAGTATCTGTGTGTCGCAAACTTCACCTTTCAGATCCCAATGGCTTCACAGCAAGTGACTTTTCATAAATGAAGTGGTAGAAGAGCTATTCCTATGGTTCACTGCTTGTCATTGCTTTCCTGTCAATGATGCATACATTGCACTTTGAAACTGTGCTGATTTTCCTACAACTTCTCCTGTATGTTTGCTGCTCCCACATTACTGTTCCTTTTTCATATCATCCATTTTCCCTTAGCAGGATCATAGGTATTCCTCCCATGGTCTCAATATTATCTTCCCTAAATTGCAAAACTTAAATTCTTGACCGATCATATTTCTGATTAAACTACCTAGCAAGGGTCATTTGGGAGACATTTAGAAATGTTTTGAATTTATCCCCAAGTTCAGCATTAGTGGATGTTATTTTTGGCCACAGAGGTTGTTCTCTCTTTCCCTCTGCCATCTATTCTTCCCTGAACCTGCAGTAACAGTGTCAGCAGTTTTCTTGTTTTAGCTTAATTTTCAGTACATTTGATTTTTGAGCCAAGTGAAAAATAGGAGATAGGAGGAGTTTTACTTGAAATATGTAAGACATGATCTTTTCAATGAGGCACTAGTTTCTTTTACAACTACTGCAGTGAAGTATACTTCCATGCATAAAAATAAATTTAATTCAGAGAATTACTGCAGCACTTATAAATGTTTAATGAAACTCTAGAAAGCTCTTTCTTCTTTTATGTATTTGAGTTTATGTTTGATAAAGTACAAAACAAGGGAGTTCTTCTAGTGATCTTGTCACACTCTGCAACTAGGACCAGGTATAAAACCAGCAAATTTTCAAGTTAAAAAACTCATCTGTTTCTGGGATATGTCGGGGGAAGAAAAAGAATGTTGCAGTTTTGTTTTGAAGTATTCTCTTCTCTACAACTTCACTGCCTTAAAACAGTGACATAAAAGATAAGATCAGTCTTGGTACCTCCTCCAGATTTTTTTCATGCATTTCCTTATTTACCCTGAGAACAGTTTTTCAGACAGAGGTTGCTCTGCAGGCAGAATCAGGAAAGAAAAAAAAAAAAAAAAAAAAAAGGTGTTTTGACAGATTATCAAAGGGTGATATATTTGGCATTCTTATCTGAACTCTTCACTTTGAAGAAAGGCAGCGTGAGCAGGTGGTTTCCTCACACTGCTTCCAACACAGGCGATACAAATTAAATAGGTCAAAATACATACACTACTCACATCTACGTTCACTAGAAGTTTGTTTTTTTCAAGCAAACGTCTAGTTTCCATCCCCCACTGTCCTTTTCTAAGGATTGCTAGGACCACAACCTAGTTACAGCCAACTGAGTAAAACAAACTGTGTTCTGCCTATGCTAAGTGTTATTTAAGATATCGTTCACTGTGAGTGGAAATAACAGCTGTATCTTCTGGGAATTGTACAGCAAATTATGTACACATGAAATTGGTTGAGTCCCCAGCTAACTGTATCAAGTCCCAAATCAATTAGTGATTGTGGCATCCACACACTCAAGGTCAAAATTAGGCAGAAAATTGAGAAATTGCTAATGCAAGTTTTCTTTGCTATCTATGGTGATACACTAGCTGATTTTTCCATCCAGGCATTAATTAGCATTACCTTAGCACATAAAGTAAGGAGATAAAGGCAAGAGAAATAACAGTCCTGATGTTCCTTCAGGATAAGAAATTCAACCTTTTAACCAATGAAATATGTATAAAACAGTCTTTGAACATTGTAACCTTCCCCTTGCGACATGATCACAACTGCATCTGATCCGTTGGCACTTTTTCCAGTCATCAAACCATTCAGAAAATTAGTCAGAACTAACCTCGTTTAGCGGTGCAGAAGCCAAGTGGTTTCTAGAAGGTCACAGTACCCAGCACTGCCCCCTCTTCATCTTACACTAGAACTGCAAAACTCAAAACATCTTCACAACAGAAGCATAACCCAACATGTTATTTCAAGCATGTGCGCATGGGCTGCAGCACGCCAGGGAAATTGTATGCTTTATATGTCTTCATTACCTATTTTTGGATCTTTGGATGATTACTGCAAAGACCTCACTGTTTTTCCTTGTTAAATATTTGTTTATGCAACCTTCCCCCTGCAGGCAACTGGGTTCATGTGATCCTTACTTTATAAGGAATTTCAGTCCCATATGTTGCTCCTGGCACTTTTTGCTGCTCTACTGGCACCTCTGCTGCTTGCCCTTTAACTGAAGTGACAATTAAATCATAGGAAAACAAATCTTAAACTGTAATAGAAATCTCTCCAAGCCTGAGGCTAAAGCAACCAAGACCCTTTGTAGATTGTAGTTAGAAGTTATAGACTGCATCTGGCCACATGACAATAATGATATAAATCCCTAAATTCCATCAGAATTTCAGGACTGACTTCCCACAGTTCAAGGAAAACAGGTTTTGCCTGATATACAGAATTGCTTTGATGTTAACAGAAGTGCAGAACCTTCAAGATTAATTAGAGCTCAAGATATAAATGCAACAAAGGGAATTCCCTTCCCTTCTGTTCTTTCCCAATAGAGAGAGGGAATTCCCTACGCCTTCTGTCTTCTCTCTGTGCAGGGAGGGAATCCCTTTGCTATTCTTACTCAGGATGACACTTCTTTTCTCTCCCCAACAGCAATGGGAAGTTCTTTTTTTTCCTTGTTTCCCCTTTTCCCATAAGAAGGTTGAGGACTCCCCTTTCTTCCCATCATCTCTCTCCCAGAGGTGAAGAGGGATTCCTTTGCCTGCTATTTTCTGCAGACACTCACTGTACGAGTTTTCTGCTTTAATATTTCCGTATGGGAACTACTTTTTTTTTTTTTTTGACTTTTTTTTTTATCTCTCTGAGTGCAGCATTTTATCCTACAAATATGTGAAACCAGACACCCACTTCAAATTTCGTTACTGGCAGCTGTGATCTAAATATAACTGTATCCACTTAGTACTGGTCTCTCTACTTTTAAGTGCTAATTAATAATTAATAGAGGGAATGGGGTTTAAAACAAAGCAGAAAACCAGAATGCATATTTCATTAAAGGACTTTCTCTTCAGTCTAAAGCACACCCTCTACAGCTTTTAGGGCAACAATGTAGCTTTTTGCACTAGACTGACTGGGATGAGCTGCTCCCCCAGGAATTACTGAATACCATGAATTAGCAAATTGTTTCAAGTTCACTTTGATGGAGGGTGACGGCCCAAAGAAACCATCGCTAATGTACAGATTAAGTTCTATTTCAGTTGTGTGCCACTGAAGCAAGCTTTGTGTTTCCCTTCACAGGGTGATGAGTTTCACCTGTGTGATTAAAAACAAAGAATAATGGATGATGATGTGAACTTAGTTCATTTACTATAGTCCTTGTTGTTGAGTTTTAATAATTTAGAATATTGCAGATCATAGAGGTAACTGTTCTGTGATACCTTTGGTAAAAAAATAATGAGGAATTATTAATGTGAAATCTCATTGTAGTGTGTGTCCTTGGCTAATCTCTCTTTGTTAAGATGTGGCTGGTAGATCCTCCCTGAAAATACTCTGTTCTCCTTGCCAAAAAATGAAGTGAGCTGCTAAGGAATTGGGTAACTTCTAACGTAGAATCCATTTTCTCTGATTTTAAATGAAATGTTCTTTCTTTTCCTAACTGGTTTTAGATATCAAGGGCACAGTCAACAAATTTTGAAGTGGGATTTCTAAAAAGCAAAGCACAGTATAGTAATAATTAAAAGGAGTAATTAAGGAAAATAATTTAAAAACCATAGAATATCAGTAGTAAAAGACAGCCTTTTCTCCTCAAAGCTTTCTTTTCCTGATTGACTGCTCACTGTTTCTTTCTGTAGCCATGGAAAAGACTGTGATATTACTAAAAATATCATTAATATTTCACTCTAAATATTTATAGGAAAAGATCCTTGTTTAAATAAAATTACAAGACTGTTGATTCCATCCACTTTCTGCCTGGATTAGTTGATTAGGGTTTCCTGTCTCACAGATGAAGCACCACTAGTGTCACAAAACACCTGCTATATAGTCCTTGTAATTTAAGGACTTATAACAGAAACAAACAAAAATTTGTGATGTCATCTTCAGGTATGTTGACATCAGCTACTCATTCATCTTATACCTTTAGAAAGGCACTGTAGGAGGTTTATCACAAATATGGTAAAAGCAGTTGATAAAACAAGTAGAGTGAGTGTAATCAGACTATTTTGAATATTATCATTTTAAAAATACATCATATTTTAATTTAATCTTGTGAAGGTAGAAATATAAATCTTGCACTATCAAACCCCAACATCCTCTATGCAAACAAAAGATTGGTCAGTCAGTCAGGTTCAGGGAAACCAGTAATCTCAAAATGACAAGCAGCACCATCACAGAACTGAGAGAAAGACAGGAGCCAGGTACATCTGAGTGGTAGTTTTTCCTCTGGCAGTTACTAATTCTGACTTTCAGTTTCAATTCCTCCACTTGAGACAGAGTTCAGTATGAGATCCTCACACATTTTAAGCACCTCCCTCAGCCAGTCTAAGCTGGCTAGAATTTAAGGCTGAAATGATTTCATTTGCGAGTAGGCTGGGTCAATGGGCTACTCTCAAAAGTTAGGATTTTGCAGTGAAACCTTGGCTAAATTATCATCTTTCACCGTGCTGTTACCTTCACATTTGTGAGATCTCAAGCATTTTTATAGCTGGGACAGTATCACTTCAGTAGAGTGGTATACTATCCTTCTCTAAGTAAGTGACTTTAATGAAATAGTAGGGAAAATTTAATGTAATTTTAACTTGGTTTAGTAGTTTTGTTTTTGAAAATAAGAAGAATCCCAAAAGTTATTACTTGGGCTTTCCATTTACTGCTAAGATACTGTGGCTTTGAAAGGCTTTTATTTAAAGAAACATGCATAATCCTGAGTTCTTGTGGTGTCAAGTCCTCAGACTTTCCAACTGCTGTCTCCACTGAGCAAAATCAACATTCTTTTTTCTGATGCTTCATACAGTGAAAGAAAGGTGAAAATATGTGAAGGTCACATGGATGTTATGTCTCTAGGGAAACTCTGGTTAAAGTCGTGCAAATACTGTACATGCAAATATTGTGCATGCAAATAATGTACATGGAAATACTCCACAAATTTTCAGTCGGGTTATTCAGCAAAATGGGTATCATTGTCAGCCCTCTAAGGGCTGCTGAACTAACCCTAATGCTTTGATTTACAAAGATTGTTATGTGAAAAGACGGTCTTGGCTAAGAACTAATTTGCTAAGCATTTGTTTGCTCCTTCTAATCATATGTTTATCTATTCAAATTTTCTTAAAAAAGCATTCTGGCAACTGATATAGGTACACATTATGACAGGGCACTCAACTCTGTGATGACCATCCTCAACTCAGCCTTCAAGAACAGCTTTGTGAGGCCTCTACCAATGCAAATTAGCTGAATATTAATATTTTTGAACAAATATTAGTGGTTTTTACTTCATATTCAACTGTTCTTAAATTATGTCAATGGTATGATAAAGTGGGCTGCATTAAAGACACCGTGTCTTCAGAGATACTTACAGAATGAGGAAATTTCACATTCTATTCTGCTGTTAAGACCAAAAGTTGAGCTGTGCCTGTAATAATGCCCAAGGAGTGAACACTTCTCAAGCCTAAATTCAGGTTATACTCTTCTGCCTTTAAATCAGATAAGCTACTAACCCAAACCTTCTGGTACACAAATACACAGGAGAGCTTCTGTTTCAGACTGCATTCTGTTTCTTTCAATAGGGCTTGGTATCTCCCAAGTATCAGGCATATCCTTATGAACTGATCCAGAAATCCCATGCCAAACTAAAAACCCCCAACGGAAAGGAAGCCAGGCGAGCGTAGCCGCAGGGGCCGTGCGGAGCGCCGCGGCTGTGGGGGCGGTGAGCCTTCCCCTCCCGCCGCCGGAGCCGTGCGGCCTGCGCAGGGCGGGGCTGCAAAGGAGCCAGCTGCTCCCAGCTTGTACAAACAAAACCCGCGGTTCCCGTAGCAACGCGGCAGCCCTGCGAAAGCTCCCCGGCACGGCACGGCCCGGCCCGGCCCGGCACGGCACGGCCCGACTCGGCCACCCCATGGGCCTCCTCCCGCCCGCGGGGGCTCTTGGACAACATGCTCCCCCTGCGACAGCCGCTGAGGTGAACGGCGGAGGATGGGTTTCAGTTCGGGGAGATGGTAAACTGGGAACTGGCCAAACTGTGTCAGAGCTTCTCGTCTTGCCTTGGAAGCCATTATAAAATACCTAGCAATGGAATGTGCTTAAATATGTATATTTTACATGTACATTAGTAAGCTAAATAGTAATTAACTTGGTAATACAGAATTTAAAAAATTCAAAGAAAACCAAATACCCTTTGAAATGGGAGACGGACTGTAAACAACAGCTTGCTGTGAAGTTTAGTCGGGTTCTTTGTTTTGTTTTGTTTTGTTTTAAATCCAGTGTCTGCAAATTAAGTTTTGTCCACAAGCTTGTTTCTTTCCTCACTGAGTGGAGATATATGATCAGTGCAGCATTTCTGGATCCACAGTAGCTAATATTTGTGTCAGCTTTTACTGGCGAGAATCCAGAAAGAGATAAAGGTTTCATTTATTATCATTGACAAATATATAGGACCAACAAAAAAGATCCTCTCAGACCCAATTTCCAAAAAAGTTTTTTTTATTAGAGTTATTATAATCACATTATTCAGATTGTTATTATAATTAGCATTAGGTATTTCATACATAAAATGTAGGTTTGCATGAATCATGTTAAAAAAAGAGAAGACCGTGCTTCATTTTGATGAAGTTGGAAGATAATGCTTTGAGCAAGATGACGGAGACAGATTTCATGTGCTCAATTGGATTCTCACAGCTAAGTGGAAATCCCACATTATACTCTTAATTCATTGTGAACAGATATCTTTTCATGTCTCTGACAAGGAATATTTTAATTCATTTTCTCCTTTCAATTGATGGTTCCTATCTGTGACAAACTCATGTAAAAATATTCAGAATCTGAGTTTACCATATGTTACTTCATTATACTAGCGTTAGCACATGGAAGGAATTGTAGCTTTTACTGAACGACTTTTTAACAACATATCAAGACAGAAACATTGCACTGGCTAAAAAAAGAAAAAGGTGGTAACACTTTAGCTGATATTTAAAAGTTAATCCTGACCTATTGGCAGGAAGAGTGCTAATACCATGTCAAAACTTGGCATATAGGAGAACTGATACTCTGGGCAATGTACGTATTTTCAATACGCTTCTTTGGACTGACCTCTGATGGTTGGCTCTGTTTATCAGGAAGCACCGAAACAAAAATGGGTATTATCACTGAGTATTAGTGAGTCCTTTTCTGTACCAACATTGTTTCATGTATTTACTCGTGGTATTTTTTTTAGACATTCATAGTGTCTGATATCTTGATCTAGAAATTAGATGCCTAACCTCTAGTGAAAGGCAATAGTAGATGGATCCCTTACTTAAATACAACCTCAATTGTAGATAGTTCTAATTTGATTAAACAGTACTAAGTTCAACAGCAAGTGCTTCCACAGTTAGATTTTTAACATGGCTTACCCATCCAAATTTCCTTCAACCCTTTGACATTTCTTCTCAACACACAGTAAGATAAAATTTAGACAATCAAGTATCCTTACCATCAGGATCAGTTTCAGCAATTTGAGCTGCTGTAACCAAAATGTTCTCAATTGTGTAACAAACAATATCCTAGCCTGTCTCCCTGCATCACTAGAAAGCATTCAGCTCTACTAATGCCTTATGTTGAAGAGGAGTTTGTTCTTAAAATCAAGATATATAACACACAGCCTAGCTGCCCAAATAAAGTATGAGGCACCATAAATGCTTCATTTTATTATGCATCAGTACATTTAATCTAAAGGGTCATTGACCTATTTCCTTTAAAAATAAATTGCAGTGCTTATGGAAAATGACACTGAGTTCAAATCCTTTCAGTGCATTTGATGACCTGGATGAAGTGGATCTGCAGGAACAGAGAAACCTTTAACTTATTCCACATAGACCATCAAGTAATCACTATATTTTAAGAAAAATGTGTTACTACCATCCTGACCAGATGTAAACCAATGAACTAGAAGTGAATGCTCCAATTTTCCATTACTATTCTCCTGAGCTACGTGACCACCCTGTTAGTATATAAAACTGTCAGGGATCTGATTAAATTAAATTAAATTTCATTCTCCTGCTTTCAAATAGTGCCTTTCCTGAGAAATCTTTGCAGGATGAAAAACTCTTCTAAAATTTCACTTAGAGAAGGTTTCAATGGTAAAGTGGAATCAGAGCTAGTGTTTGTGTTCAGCTGCCATTCTTACAATTTTCTTAGATAGTTTTATCATCTCTGTGATACAGCCAAACACTACCACAGAGTTGCTTCACCTAGAAATAAAGTGATAAAGAATTACTTTGTACTTAGGTATGCCTCCTGTAAATACCATATATGCCTATATAGAAAAAAGAAAACAAAAGAGACCATGATTTTAATAACCCTATTAATTAGAGAGTATTACCTTCTCTATCACCATCTTGAATTTAGAACAGATCTGGATCATGGAAATGTAATTTTAGAGAGCACTAAGGTTATGGAGAGCACTAAGGTTATGTAGCCTCCTGAGCCAGCCCCACACCTCAAAAATAGTTACACGATTCATATGTGTGGCTTCAGCTTTGTGATCTGTGAATACACAACTACCAGTCACTCCTTCTGAGTATGACATCAGTGATGGCATCTCTAGCTAGATATCAAAGCTTGCTTTTCAGTGAGATGCATTTCTAACTTTAGACTCTATATCAGCAAGTTCTCTAAAAATATGACATATTTCAAATGTACACAGAATAAATACAGAAATATCAAATGCATACAGAGAAGTACTATAAGCATAAAGAAAAAACCTTAAACTTTGCATCACTACTTTGGGTGCTGTAAACTGTACCAAATTTAGGGAATTTATGGCCCCAAATAAACCATTGGCATTTATTCTTATTCATTATTCTAATACCTTCTTGTCCAGACTTACAAAATATGTATTAGCCTCCTACAGTGAAGCTTACAGTATATAGGTGACCATAGTCTCCCACTCATGCTCTGTAACTGGCCAACCAAACAGGTCACAGATGCTTTGATGATGCTTTGGCTGCATCAGGAAATTTGACTGTGGCCAAGGATTCACTTCAAGTCAAGTATAAAATAGTAATGTGTGTTCACCCAAGCCAGTAAGACATGAATATTATTCCAAACAGGAAAGTAATAAAGAGTCTCATAATCAGATAGATTAACTGAGCTTCAGAAGAGCTTCCTAATGTTTGCCCTGTCATACTATAGCAGACTACAGTAACAAGGAAACATTTACTTTTAAAAATCAAAAGATCTAGTACTTTTTACAGTTTACTTTCACAAATTTTACTTCTGTGATAACTTTCATAAAGGATCACCTCAGCTGAAAAGACAGGATGTCCCCTCGATATACTGATAGTCAGACAGAACGGCTTGACTTTGCACTCACTCACATGGGCTCATGGGAACATCGCTCACAAGTATGCCTCTCATTAAGTTGGGGAGAATCGCATGCATTTCTAGTCTTAAAGCATATTAATATGAAGAGATGAGGAGCCACATTCTGCTCTTATTTAGACTCTGCAACTCCTGTTGGTGCTAGGTTCATATTAAAGTAATGGTGAACTCCATTTCTCATGTAAATCAAACATTTTTAGTGAGTCTCGTAATGCCACATGCTAATCCTTCTATGGAAGCTTGTCTCTCTGGAGACATTTTAAATGTGTTTATTAGGAAGACCATATTTATATCTTCAGGGAAGCCTGTATATAAAAGGGAAAAACCTTGTAGGGCAGATGTTGCAATTGGCTAAATGATTGAAACTGAGCTTTGTTTTATGCAAACTAGAGCGTGAACATTTATCATGTAACTAGGATTTAAAGGAGCAGTATGAGTGAATAAAAGGATAAAATTCTAACACCTCCCTGTGCCCCAGTACTACATTATGAAAGCATTGAGAATGTATCAATTGACTATTTCCCAATACATTTTATTCTTGCTGGTCAATGACGGCTTTTAAAAGCTTCTCCAAAAGCTGGTTCAGGAAACTATATTTAAACTCATTATTCAATGGAACACACACCAGCATTTCACCTACGTTAAATGTCATGAAACTGTACTTTGTCCAATATAACTAGAACAATCAAGCACATTCATTCAGCTAGCATGGCCTGCAGGACAACTGTGACTCTGCTGTTGGAACTTAATGCACACATGGATAAAATGCAAAATGCTAGCATGTCACTAATGCATTCTCCAGATAACCTAATGTTACATCCCATGTTGTGTGAAAGGCTTTTGGAACCTTCACTCTTGGAAATAGTAATAACCCAATAAACTCCAAAGACCTGGAAAAGAAATTTAATTCCTTGTTATGGTTTAACATAACAGGACACCCAAGGTAACACTGAATTTCATCTATGGTTTTTCACGTATGCTGGACACACCTATTTGTAATGGCTACAAAACAAACAGCTTTCCTATATTTGTGGTCTGAAGCATCCAAATGGCCTGTCACAGCACGTTTAGACTCAAGTTCTGAGATCTTCTCTTATCTTGTTGAGACTATTTTGGGGTGAGGGGAAGACTGAAGACAAAACAAGGCAGAAAGAAGTGTTTGCCACAGAATTGACCCCATGGAAAGCATCAACAAGATCTTGCAGAGTTGCAGCCACCCAGCTTTCACTTCAGTGAAAGGAAAAGTAAAAATAAAACACAGGGTTCTCTGAATCTACAAGATTTGAGACAACAAGGCCCACACACCACTAGTTCAGGGTGAGTTTCATGTTTACCCAGTGGAGGCAAACTGTTAAACATTAACACCAATCATATATTGATCGCTGTATAGCTATATACAGCTGTGTAGCTGCATAATTAGGTCAGAAATGTACCTGCTCTTAACTTCATATCCCTGTTCCAAGCCTTTTGAAATGGTCTTTTCTTCATCAGTGAGACAAAGGGAAAGGAGACTGTTTTTATTATTCTGTCATCATTCGTCACACCCTAGCTGTGTAGGCAGTTGATGCTTTATTTCTTTAGTAATGTAAGCAAAGAAAAAAAATCTGGTGTTTCTGCTTTTGATTTGCCCACAGGTGAAATACAAAAGGCCAAACTGACACTCAACATTTAAGTCATAGTTATATTGCAAGAGTGTTTACAGTGGCAATGACAGCAGTGACTGCCAGCACTCAAAAATCACAGCACTGATGATAACTGAGTAAACAGTTTTGGGAACACTAGGTCATCCAAATGTCATTATTTGGCATATCAATATATCTCGTTATCTCTCATGTACTACTTCAACTAGACGTGAAGACAACTTAGAGTACATAGTTTTAATACATAAACAATGCAAACAGTTCAGATCATGGGCACTCGATTCATTATTTAAGAAAGTTTAAACTCCTCTATCAAAATGTGTTTTTCAGAATGGAAGTCTCTTGTGATATTGCTATGATACAGCATGAAATATAAGAATTTCTTTTCTCCCTCTAAATGTCAACGCTGAGTAAGGAAATTAAGTTTGCAGTCAGTATGCTTTAACATGATGTTAACTGATGGTTTGGTTTTGTTGCACGGCATATAGCTAAAATTTTTCACAGAACTATTTATTCAGGAGCAGGGTGTGCGACACTGACAAAAACTGAAATGTACTAAATAGAAAGATTAATGGCTGAATATAGACATTCTCAGTATTTATACTCCAATAAAAGGGTCATAATAAAGTCATTTCAGTTTCTAATTGAAAATCATAAATATTAGAGTAAAAACATAGATGACAGCAAAATGACTTTTGGTGGCCTGTGAGATGATCTTGATGTGTGTATTCAAGTCAGCAATGCACACATCAGAACATCAGAACATCATCACAGTAGGCACCTTTTAGCACAATTGTTGACCATTTTTAGTCATATACCAAACAGTGAAATGGTACTGCAGACGCATATTAAGGGACAAGGACCAAGTTATATGACATTGACATATAAGTCTATACTGCAGCTATTTGTATTGGAACTCCTCTACAGAGAGTCAAGGCTGCCAAGCTCTACCAGTTCAGAGGGTAGCACTCAGAAGCAAATAAAATAAACCAAAGAAGATGCAATCAGAAGGAAGTGTATGAAACAGGACAAGTAAATCACTATGTTTCCCAAGTTTCTTGTCTTTGTAAACTGTGAAACACATCAAAGGATCTTTCACTTCAGTCTGGTTTCTTTTCTGTGATGATCACCTTTAACCCTATCATTATGAATATCTTGCAGAAAATTTCATAATACCCAATAAGCATCAAAGAAATTATATTATTCTACCAGTGTACATTAGAAATAGGTCTTCAAGCAGACAAAACCTTTGGGAAAAAAAGGAAGATATACCACTGATCATAAACTTACTTGGCCTTTGACATATTTTAATGCACTGAGTTGGACAGATGAGGGAGCTGTATTCCATAATTTAAAACTGGACAGTGCTTTTCACATACAGTTTATATATAAAGTGTGAACAATCATTGCTCCACAGGAAAAATATTTGGCTGTATTAGAGAGAAGTAAATTTTCTTTCCGATTTCAGCAATGTACGTACATTTTTCACATGACCCTTTAGTTCTGCTAGCCTGCTCAGGTGTAGAAAAGGGTAGACTTTAGCCAGCTGGCCACTATTCTTTGACTTGTTCCTGAAAGGACACGATGGCATGTCAGACTTGAAACAAAATGCGCAGAAGAGCAGGGAGAAGACATACTCATACTCTACAGGACACCAATCTAGATCTTAAAGCCAAACTGTAGTTATCTATGGCATGATCACTGTAAAGAATGTTATGAGCTCAGCTTTGCTTGAGTTAGTGGATGCCTGCTAGATTGTCTTCTTACAGGTATATATGGCCTCCCGCAAAACTCTGTATCATTATTCATTTGTAGGTTCTATCATAAATAATTGAAGTTGCCTCTTCATTAAACAAACTATTATTTCTCACCTGGTCAAAAAATAACACTAGTTTCTCTTCCTAAACAACAAAATTAAGGTATTTACTGGATTGCCAGTGAAAGTTCCTTAAAAACTTAATACTACCTATAGAAAGGGGTTTTTGGTTGATTATAGGTTCACACCACACGCAGCCACATACACTCCATTTTGAAAAGATAACCGTGTGCTATGTACTGCGTGTGAGATGCTGTTTTCAGTCCAAGTCAGTATGGTCTTACCCTCTTTTTACTGAGGAAGCAGCAGCCAAGATGTTCTAGCACTAAAAGCTCCATCTTCTTAGCTGAAATATTCTTTAGCGGTCATGTGCTACCCATAGCAGAAATATATATATCAGTCATTTTTGCAGAGACTGACTTTTATTTTTTTCTCTGAGACTGTGTTCCTCTGCAATTGTGCTCTAAGACCCATGGTCTTACACAGCTAAGGAGTTTGTCCCCCTTTTTCTTGCACTCAGTGAACTCACCAGTTTGGGATTTTTGTTTTCTTTTAAGACATCTGAAGAGAAAGAGGACCTACTCTCTTGAGCATTTATGAGACCAAGTTGACATCAATCACAGAAAGCTTCAACCTCAGTATTCCTGGAAGATAGAGAGAAGAGAGCTAAATCTATCTGCCCACTGTAACAGGAGTAATATTCCGAACGTGCATTGATTTTTTTTTTTTTCCTCTCCAATTAAAAAAGCAAAAGAAGAAAAGTTTAGCTGGGTGATAAATGCACTTTTTTATTGTGTCTTTTTTCCCTTCCATTTGAGTTATCTGAGTACTCAGGTCACATTGCAGTTACCATTACTTTGGGAAAAACTTCAAAGTAAGGGGAAAATCAGGTGCTTGCCTCATTATGAGGCATTATGATCCATACATTTCTTTCATCTCAAATATTTTCTTCTACACACTGATCTTTTTTTCCATTGTATTGCACAAGAATATTGGCTTTTTAAATGCTATCTCAAGGGAATCTTAACCCTTGAATGTATCACATCTCTGCCTATCAAGGCCTTTTAAACTTACCCAAATCAAAAAAACTGTCAGTGTACACAGAGGAAAAATGATATAATTAATACATAATATTTTATATAATACAAAAATTCTCATAATATAGCACTCGAGTATAATCAAACAGCATTTGAGTAACTCAGAAAACATACCCTTCTCTTTATACTGACACTCAAACATGCAGGGATGCTATTCCGTGTATGACTATCTGGACTCAAATGTCCTAAAGAATTCCTTCAAAGATTACATTCCTGGGTCACTGACAGATTTCTATTTCTCCTCATTCTTAACCCAGAAGTATCTCTGAGTTCAAGTTAAAATCTTAACTGATTACAGCAGATGACATCTGAACTCCCGTCCAGTTTGTTACAGTCAGTAGTCTTTAATCTAGGGTTCAGTTCTGTATCTACAGAGTTTAGACAATTCTGAGAAGTTACACAGCAAGCTGCAAACCCCATTTTACAGTGGCCTCAGGCTGCATTTCCAAGGTATGTGGCTGACTGCTTTCTCCAGATCCTCTTATTTACTTTTCTTTGAATCATTTCAATAAGCCAATATTTTGATTCCAAATAGACATTAGTTTTCTGTATTTATGTTTTATTTTATCATCTCCACTTGCCTTTTAAATGTGAATAAATACAACAGAATGCGATTCAGAGGAAAAATAGTGATTTCATGAGTTCCCTCTGCAATCTTTCGCCTATATAATTATCCTCGTCTTTAAAAGCTTTTCCCAAAACAGCGAAGCTGAATCTTCCAAGCTGCAGATCCTAGCTGTTAATTCTTGTCTTTTTGGACTTAGAGACTGGTTTATTCCTTTCCTTTGTTCCATCATAGTTCACATACGTAAACAATGGGGTTTCTTGTTAGTTCTCTAGATTAACAAACCCAGTTTGCTATTTCTTCAGAAGTTATGCTTCTCTACTCCTAATTATCTTTAACCTGTCTCATCTAGACTATCTTCAACTGATCCCCATCTTTCTTGAAGTATCTGTATTTGAATACTGCTTCCCACAGAAGACCCACAGCATTTCAAGAGAGACCCTAAAGCCCTGTACAGAGTAGGCAAATCTCCATGTGTTTTACAGTGATGCTCCTGCTTACGATGCACTGCTCCATAGTCACTCTTTCCTCAGCTGCACATCCCTGCCTAGGTATAGACCTCTGTACTCGACCCCACTGAACCGCACCCTGTTTTGTCAGACCATTTTATCTAATTTTGCCAGGATAATTTTAAATTCTAATCCTGGCATTCTGCAGACCCTACCAGCCTGGTATCATCTGCAAATTGAAGTGGACTCTTCAAACCATTAATGAATAAAGTTGGATAGATTATTCATATATTATTAACCATAAGGCATTTTAACTTCTGGTATGACTAGATAAGAGAATATTATCCATATAGCCATACTTTTCCCCCCTAATTCATTTGAAAATTAGTGTAATTTTCAATGACCTTGAGGTTGTGTGAATTCTAATGTTCTGTTGCAGTTTAAAAGTTGCGTGTGGACAGAACCTACCATAATGAGGTCTTTTTTAACTCTTCTTCATCCCTCGGATGCCAGTATAAGTTTAGGATCAAATGACAGCTTAGCTGAGTTTCCATATATTTGGACATTAATCAAACTTTGTGAGATTTGGTAATATTTTGTCTGTACTTATACACTGCACTTCTGACTTTCCAGCTGATATACATACACACTTCCCTCCCTAAGACAGTATGTATGTTTTCTAGAATAAACAAGCTCCCAATTGCAGCTAAACAATTTGATAAATTTTAAGCATTTTCTATGTGCATTTTATTTTCTGTAAATATTTCTTGGCTATTTATGTATTTTGGTTTGTTTTCATTGTTTATATTTTATTTAGTCTTGATGTGAGTGATTGATCTCATCAGTCATATGGCATAGCTCTTAGCTGCATGTCTTAATGGTGCAACTTTGAAAACAGGCAAGTAATGAATAACCAGTGGTGAATGCTGGTGAATCACTGCATAAATATTCTGAATTTGAGACAAATACAGGAATTTCAAGGGATAGCTATTCTTGAAGCATTGCTACAAACAAATATCTTTTGGTGACTATTGAAAATATTCAAACCCAGAGGTACAATATCATGACTGAGCCATCCATCTATTTGGAGTTTGAATTCATAGCTGCAAATAGTAACCTTCAACCAGCTTCCCCTAGCTATTAACATTAAAAAAGCTTAATACAGTAGAAAGTATTGTAGCTGCTTTAATAAATGAACAAGTAGTTAATTAAAAAAATTATAATAAATTAGAAATATTTATCAATAAAAGTGTCATTAATCTGAAGCATACTACTTCCAGCCTTGAGTTTCTGATATAAGTTAAAATACCACTTAGCTATCACAATCAAAATCTGGTTCTTTAAGTTTAGACAACTCAAAAGTTATCATGGGCATTTACTACTTAGCTATCCAAATCACACCTTATTAAGAACAAGTGGCCAGTATGAAAAAAACCCATAAAGGTAAAAGTCTCCCAGTAAGGTGGCCTAAATTCTAAATATACTTTTCCCACTACTCATAGGAGATAAGGTTAAAATGAATATGCTAACATTCCATTTCACATCTTTTTTTCTCCTTCACCTTAGCTTGCGTCTACTCACTTCAGTGAGAGTGACAAAACTCTTGTTAACTTTTACAGGTACAGGAACAGACCCACTTTTTTGCAAACGTCAGTTAGACCAACTAGAGAAAAAAAAAAAACAACCAAAAAAAAAACCCCAACCAACAAAAAAACCCCCAAACCTCAGAGTACTCACAGGGACGTGTTAAATAAATACCAGAACAAGTGATTTTTGGCTGGGGATTAAGTTGCAATTTTTGTCCCATGATAAGCTTCTTTATTTCATGCTCTGCACAATACAGGTGAGCTAAACATTTTGTATTTCAATCTTTGTTGGCAGACAGACAATAAGTGACATGTAACGACAGTCACTAAGGATTGAGCAAAACCTCAAAGCTATTTTGAAAAATAGCTTTCAAACAATTAGCTTTCAACAAAACAGAGAGATATAAAAGAAAAGTGAGATATTCCTCTTTGCTACAACCCTGCTCCAGTGGCTAAGTCAGTCATTCAAAAATTAACCTAAAAAAGTCACAGTTCTAAAGGATTTTCAAAGTTCTCAAGACCTTGCTGATACAGGTGTCACTTCATACAGGTTGGTTGTTTGCTTCATCTTGTCTTAGATTTTTCAAGTAACGGAAATTCTAACTTGCCTAAAGCTGTTATTATGTGGTCTAGCAGATGTCAAAGAACACTTCTAGCTGTGGGCACTGTTGGAATAAAGTAATGGAAAAGGAACATCCTAGAGCATGAGAGCTGAGAAAAGCAGATTAGAGTGAAGAAGAAAAGTGATAAAATATACTGGCTGTTGGAAATAGAAACATGTACCAGGAAGAATGGAGATTAATGAAATATTCCCATAAACAAACATAATCCGTATAAACTGTAAAATCCCGTAAGGGAGAACCTACCCATGGGAAACAAGAATACTGTTCTTATCTTATGAAATTCAATAGAAACTTCCAGACATTCATGAATACCAAAGCATATAATTTTTTGCAACATTGCCTGTCTATTTAGACAGAAACTTTATAGTGAGCTCCAGGCAACACAGTGAGGGGAGGAGGTGGGGGATAGCAGGAGGGAAGAAAAAAAAGTAAATTCACAGTTGCTCTGATTTCTCTCTGCTCCAGGTATGAACAGTTATCATTGTCCTTTCTGTTATACAAATTCAGTCCTTTACAAATGAAGAAGAGGTGATCCAATGCAAAGTAGGAATTAATTGTTATTTTCCAGCAAACAGTACTTTGGGTTTCCTTATCATGAGGTTGATTATCTGAGAAGTGGAGTGTGTAAAATTTTTGCTAAATAAAAAAGCCATCTCCACAGTTGGCTACTTCTTGATATTCAATGAAAACTGGTACATTTTTCTTAAAATTTAAGTTTTAGTAATGTGTGAAATCATGTTTTAAATACAAAACAGACTTCATGTCTACATTTTCTCATCAAATACAGCAAGAATGCAACTCTCCGCCTGCATGTTATTTTTATGGTATGTATGCTCCATTGAAAACAGATCTAAAAATGTAGTGTCTGTAAGAGGTTGCATAGAGAGATGTAAATATGTTAATTGAAAGGCAAAAAGAATGCATGTATTTAGCTTAAGTAATACATTTTCATGGATAATATATTTCATTATTGTAGTAATATATGCCAAAATACTGCTTTTACTGCACAGTGTATTAGTCATTACAGAGCTATAAAGGCATCCTTAATCCATTTTAATAGGGCTCTGTTGGAGAACTGGATTTGTAAAACGGAAGCTGAGGTATTAGATCAAGGTACATGACATTCTGAAAGGAAAAAAAACACCCTCCCCCCGCAAAAAAAAAAAAAAAAAAAAAAAGACAACAGCTGTAGAAGTATAATTTTAGCTACTTTGGGGAATGAACCCAAAATGAGTTTCAAGTGGGATTATGTGAGTGTCATGGGGCAGAGGGAAGATTGGCTCAAAGATTAATCATAAATTCAAATGACTTTCAGGAAGATAGTGGTGAAAAAATCTGTGCTTGTCTAACAGTCCAGATCATTCAACTTGTTAATATGACTTAATTATCTAATTGACAGCAATCCCAAAGCAAAAAATAAACTATATTGCTGTCTTTATTAAGAATTTGTAGCTTGTCTCAGAACAAGGACAAAAGATCAGTGAAGATTATGAACCTCCCTTGGCTCTTAAAGTTATATGACAAAATTAAGGAAAGGTCATCTGATACTCTTGGGTACATAACACTTGTGCATCACTTAATCTTTTTAACATAGAATGTCTGTGTCTGTCCCAACAATACTGGGCAGGTCTAATTCCACATCTCTATTGGCCCCTCAGGGGAGAATCACTAGTTTTCTCAGAGAAAGGAAAGTCTAAAATAATACAAAATAACACTGACCTTTTTTCAAGATTAAGAGATACTTCTATTCTTTCATTTATGTTCCCTTCCCTTTTCTCCAACTATTAACACAAACTTAGATTATTTTTCAAAAGGGAAGTTTCCGTCCATATTTTGAAATGGTGAGAATATTTTCACTTTAAACAATCTGTCAGAAAAAAATAGGAACACGTGCTGATAACTTAAAGTTGGTGTAATTTAGTTTCACTTGTAGACTAAGGTAGAGCCAGTTCATGTCAGTTGACTTCTGTTCTTCAGAAAAGCTTGATTTCTGGCACATACAAGAGCTCTTGTTTGTCCAGAATTGGGATGTATCATAAAATTGAATGTTGCAGAATAAACTACAGTAATTTATTATATCCTTAGCACACATCCGGTTAATCTTGGAAGGAGAAAAATATTGTGTGAGATAACAGAAGGCACTGAAAACAACTACTGCTAGCTAAATAATGTATGGCAGTTGCACACGTAAGTTTATAGCACATGTTCAAACTCATACTTAAAAACCTAACTTCAGCACTGTGAAGGCCTGCATTAACATTTTCATCCAATAAAAGCACAGTATTTTGTATTTAAAGTGTATGATACTACTTATCCACAGGGAGAATTTTTTAAAATAAAATTGAATCAGGAACATGAACATGTTTCCTAGGCAGAAGAGTCACAATCTGTAAGACAGCTTGAAACAATGAAATGCTGTTCAGATACTCACATAAATGAGTACACAGCCAGGCTAGGAAAGGTCAGATGTAGTTAGAATACAATCCAGAAATCCTAGTTTGTTTCGGCAAGATTTGATGTGTTTGACTCAAATATTTGACTGGATCATTAGCATTACTGCAAATGCAAGGACAAGCCTTTGTGTTTAAATAACCAAGGAAGATGCACAGCTTAGTTTGTCATGTATTTTCCTGACTTTTGTTCTTATCCCAGACTTTCTGGTGCATTTTCTTGTTCAGATCTCAAATCTAAACAGATACTGTAAGCACTTGAGCACATGATTTCCTTACGTGATAAGACAATGATGTTGTTACAGTGAAAGCATATATTCATTCTTTAGGTATACAAGGATGCAGGGAGTGATTTTCTACCCTATTTGACACAGTTTTTAACTTACAGCCTATACAGAATTGTGAAATGGTAAAATTTTAAATCAACAAAAACTAGATAAGAAAAGTTGAAAGCAAGTCTATTGACAATTATCACAGAAGACTGAAGTTTTCCACTGAGAACTTCAAGTACAAATACTAGTGACATGAACACAGTTTCTTACTCTATTTTTGAGAACTTATTTTCCATCATAAAAAGGAATATTTTGACCATCCTTGCAGGAAGTCCGATGTATAGTGTCATTTTGAACTTGATGCTGTCATATGGTATGCTCCTGTTCCCCTAGCCAGGGTACATCCCTCTTAAGAGAATTCTCATGATGCTCCACATCTTAGTCAAGCAACAATCCATGGTATATTATGGAAAACTTAACTCTTAAGGGTGATAGCTTCAAAAGTGCAGAATGGAGTTCTCTTTGTATCTCCTGTAAAGATCAGGGTATATGTGGCTTTGTTTTACTGAAAATTGTGGTGAACTTTGAGTGAAATGCAGAGGAAGAGTTTAACTTTAGTCAACATATATTCAATTTCAAACCACAAAACACATACACAAACAAGAAAAGTTTTCTACAGAAATTATCTCAAATCTTCTGCTTGTAAAGTTCCTGCAAGGAAAACAAGCTCAGTAACCATTTATAACATCTAACTTTTTGCTCTCCCTACAATCTCCATAAGCCTACAAGAACATATTTTGAAGCTCCTTTTCTCCTTGATTTGTACAATCCCATTGATTCCTCCAGAATTACTTCCTAATTTATACGAGTAAAACAAAAAGTTAAACAGAGAATTGAGATCTTCACTGAAGTATTTGAGAATCATCTGACAAGGACCATTTTTGACCATTAGATCCTTTAGGGATCTAACAAGAGTTATTTTCAAGCTCCCCTCTGTTCCAGTTCCCACTTCCCCCATTAGCCAAAACGCTTACCTTATAGTTGGGAAAACAAGGGTCCTGATTTCTGCCATGCCTAGCCTAGAAGAAAGTCTTGAATATGGTATTCTGTGCTAGTGAATATCTTAAATACTGTCACTAATTGTTCTGCAATGGGTCTTGTTTCATTTTGCATCTTGCTTGAATCCCTCCTCCACATTTTCTTTCAGAAGCATCAACAGCTTTCCAGCCCCTACTCTATAGAAAAGACCCTCCACAGGGAGCTTTCTGAAATAAGAACACATTGCAGGACAACTACATTGTTTTCTTCACTAAACGAACTACATTTTCCCCAAGAATACTTTCACTGGATTTTTTCTTCCTGATAATGCCTTCTTACACTGTAACAGCTTTTCTGAATCTAGATTTTTGTCAGCTTGACCTTTCCAGCTTACTGGGCCCAACTGTTTTTGTAATAAATCACTTTGGTTTTCAACAGCTTCCTTACTTCCAAGGCCTTTCTCAGGCTTTATTGAAAGTTGGAAGGTCAGTCTGAGCCATAGATTCTCAATACTAAATCCCACAATAAAAAAAAAAAGACTCAAATATTTTACAATCAGCATTTGTAAGAAAAGAAAGTTTACTAACAAGTTTGTTTTCAAATTTCTATGCAACTCCAAAAGTGTCAAAATTTGAAAACATATCATCAAATTATAAGGTTGATCAAAACAGTGAAAAAAAATTTTAGAACTTCTAACAGTTAGTGGTAGCATTAGTAAAAATCAAGTTTTGCCTACCTAAATGAGATAGAGTCTATGAGTCCTTTGGGTTCTTACCACCATATATATGCTGATATATCACTGATGGAGCTAGTGATAAGTGGATTATCTCAGTCTGCAGCTTTTAAACAGTCACTGACTCACTGTGGATTTACTGAAGTGAATCCACCTTTGATGTACTAACACTACTTACAGCAGTATCTGGCTTTTAATGCACCTGCTTGTGCAGCACATTTTCTCTACTCCAGGTACTATACTAGAGAAGCTTGCCTCACAGCAGAAGATATCTACAAGCATAGCTTTAGATCCTGAAGTGCGAATACCCTTTCTCCTGGCAAAGACTGTTTCCCTCAAAGTAGTTTTAAGTTAAGTTTAATAAAAGTTATCACAACAAAGCTTTTTTTCAGCTCCTGTAGGTACAGCTATACTAGGCCTTCTGCCAGTATACAATTATGTAATCAAAAGCCTAACCTAAATTTTCCTGGCAAAAATTTAACATAGGTTTGACCAAAGAAAAACATCAAGTTCCTGTTCTCATGAACAGAAGGCACAATGCTTTAAGGTTTCTATGAAAAGGAAGATCAGATTCCAATAAAGGTGCGTAAAGGTCAGTTAAGGAAATAACATTCTTCCCCAGACTCTTCTATATACATATCACACAATTAGAAGCATACGTTACAGTATATTCTCTCAAACATGCATGAGATGGAGAGACCGATCAGCACAAGCTTGGACCATTTAACTGTGGTCCAAATGGGGGGAAGCAAGCAGGAGACCTGGGCTGCCATTCACTGCCTCCACCACTGGTTTTGGCAGTTCTTGGTGTACAGAGGAGAAATGAGCAGGTGATGCTTATTTCTAGCTGAGTCTTTAGGGATTCAATTACTAAGGAAATTGTACGACAAGCAAGAGAGTACAGATTTAGCCCTTGGTCCTTCCACATAGTCTCAGAAACACAAGACTGAAAATTTTCACCTAGTGAATTTTCACTTAACTGGGGACCTGACTTTGCTCCTGTATCAGCTAGGCTGCTTTATCAGCTTCTGTCTGTTAGTTTATGAATGACAGTTTGAAAAGTCTACATTGCCAACATAAGATTAGCATCCACAAGCCTCAGATTTATTTCAAGTTATTTAGATTAACATCCATGTGTCCTAGATGTAGGGTTTCAGAATGGCAAGCTGATCTAAACCAGATTTCTCCCTGCCCTCCAAATGTAAAATGTAGATCTGTCAAAAAATGAAGATAAAAAAATGCAGGTCAGTGCAATGTTGGTATTTTAAGAAGCTTGAAAGAATGTAAAATGCACACATTTCCCTAAGGGAATTGCAGAATTAAGAAATGCAGAAAAATTTATGTAAAGAGCCAACAAAAGCCATTGAGACTAAGAATAAATCTTAGATGCACTCAAGTTATATGGCATGCACCCAAAAATAAGTCAGAGTTGATTCAAAAGAAAGTCTGAAGACTTATGTTTGCAGTGCTTACAACATAGCATGTAAATATTAAAATCATATTAGTGGGAGCTGAAACAGTGAAAACTCTTAAAACCCAAATGCACACTAGGAAAGAAGGAAGAGTTGTCAAAAGAGACAAGATAATTAACCTGTTTGTTGTGAAATTCAGAATAACTGCCTCATAAGGGAGCACTGCTGACCTAGGGAGAGCTTAATTACATAGTATGGGAAAATTAGGACAACAAGAAAAAAAACCCCATAAAAATACTAGAGAAAGCAGAGTTGTTTCCTGTAACTGTAATGCTACAGCTGTTCTCTGTTGGATATTTCTTCTAACCTGTTTTAAAGGTACACTGACAATTTGTTTAGACTCCAAAGTATATTGCCCTCAAACAAGGGCAACATAAATCCCAAGCAGTTACTCTTTTGAGATGATGCTTTGTATACTAGAATGGAATCAAACTGTAAAATTATGTCAGTGTTAAATGACAGTTCATGGGTGTTCAAACTGATTTTGAGGACTTGCAGAGTATAGCTATTTGGGGGTCCTGTCCAATTTGATTGTATTGCCAGTGATGCAGACTACATGTATTTAAAATGGTTCACATCTTTCCAAGAAAACATTGCAACATGCCCTACAATATTCTAGTACTGTCAGAATTATCATAGGATACAAAGAAATTAGATTTATATACAAAGAATTACAAATGTAATATTTAAGATAATTGCCATATAACAGAGTCCAAATATTCAGCAGTATTCTATTAGCTTTCCAACTACAAATGTCTATAAATCTGGTTGTAATACTTGCAAAAAACACCAGCTGCATATAGTATTTGTGGATCACAAGATCCATCTCGAAGATTTAGACCTAAACTCCTCCTCCTCACCCACCCTCATTTCCAGATTTCAGTTATACTTTGATAGAAAGCCCCTATCATCACCAAAAAAGATTAAACAGAGCATGCACTAAGAGGTCGACATAGAAAACCCATCACAGTTGTTAGAGTTTCAGAGAAGCAAATATTTAACTGAACAGGCAGACAGTTCCACAAGAACCACCACTCTGCAGATGGCTGACCAGCTGCAGGTCTATAATTCATGGCATACAGATGTTTGATTACACATTTGTTATGTAGGAGACCATGGTACAGCCAGGTGTTCACAGGGTCAGGTAATCAAGCTTTGTTTGATTACAAAGAATTCATAAAGTGTTATTATTATAATACTAAAGGAAGTACCATTATTCTTATTTCTATTTGTCTAACTAACTGGAGCTCATTTTCCTTGAATTGCCACCATCACAATAATCAAAATTCTCTTGAAACACTGTGGCACAGGCATATTTCACACATTGAACCTACTATACATTCTTACTACATAATATTCATAGTCACTATGGAGAAGACAGAGGAAGAATGAGAGTTTAGTAACATTAAGTAGGATCTTTTGCTTCTCTTCAGCTGAGAACCGGGAGGTCACCTTGGTAGAGGTTTTTCTGTAAGTTGCTTAATTCTTTGGGGACAACATATGTAATAGGATCTCATATCACATCTTAAGGCCCTCACAGTATTTATGGTTTGAACTTTCCCCTCCTTTTCAACATTTAATCTTTCAATCTTGATTGCAGTAGACAAGTATGGGCCTAGAGCACCAAGACAGACATTTCCTGGAGATTTACAAAAGCATATGAAAAACTGCCACCCTAAGATTTCATTTGTGGGCTACAGACACAACACTGAAATGAAATTCATATTTCACTTGAATTCTGCACAATAAAATGGACTACTGCAGTAAAATATGTTTAGCAATAGGTAGCTATCAAAATGTAACATAGCAGACATAATAGTGTCTTATGACTAGCTATTGCCTAGCTACTGCAATGATAGCACTGGTCCAAATATCGACCAGCTTTACAATTGACCTGCCTTTTCTTAGGATTCATCCTTCTGTAGAAGGTTTATGGATGTTAGCTTAAACAACAGGATTCAGGATTTTCTCCACAGCAAAACTGAAAAAAAATAAATTGTAAACATTGTGGAACCCTAACATTAAATATATACTTTTTCCCTATTCTAGATTCCATTTTCCTAGAAATCTCTCATGATCTGCTGGGCCCTCCCCCTGAAACCACTTGCTAATGGATCTTCCAATGTTAAGAATCCAAAGATGTTACTATTAACTCACAGAATTTAAACCTCTTGCAAATCTGACTTTTCATCCTCTGCCTGAATAATTCACTTCCTTATATACTGTCCTTTCCAGGAAGGTCCCACTATTCATACTCTCCCTCTGCAACCAGAACTCCTACTTCCTGCCCAACAATTAAATGCCACCCTTCTGTGGCCTTTTAAATAAAAGCCTGACTCTTTTCCAGGTGGTCCTTATAACCAAATTTACTGGCATAGTTCCAGGTGCACTTGTTGGGATTTACTAAGCCTTTTGATTCCTTGCACTTTCTCTTTTTAAGTGGAGATTTATTCTTCTGACTCTGCTGAAGTTACTATTTGGAAGTCACAGTTGGCTCTCTAACGATGAAAGACAGTAAAGAATTAGAAAAGGAATCAAGTAACAAATAAAGTAGTAAAAATTAATGATCTCTTATACTATCTCAACTTGTCAGTTTACACACAGTGCATGGACTAATATTATTTTTTTTATTTAGGCCATAATATAGGACAGTTACTGTGTTTTCATTAAAAATTTCAGAAACCTTTAGACATCATGGAATACTGTGTTGAGTTCTGGGCTCCTGAGTACAGGCAAGACAGTCATACTGGAATATGCCCAGAGAAGGGCCACAAAGATGGTTGAGGGCTGAAGCATCTGACATAAAAGGAGAGGCTGAGAATGCTGACACCACATAGCCTGAAGAAAAAGCTCAGGGGGACCATGTCAATGTGCATGTTATCAAATACCTGACAGGTGGAGTAAAGGAGAGTTAGCCAGGCTTTTCTCAGTGGTGCCCAGTGATAAGACAAGAGGCAGCAGGCTCGAATAGAAACACATTACCATCCTATCTGAACAGAAGAAAAAACTTTTTACCAGAAGGGCAATCATGCACAGGAATAGATTGCCCAGAGAGGCTATGGAGTATCCTTCATCTCTGGAGATATTCAAAACCCAACTGAACAATGTCCTGAGGAACCTGTTCTTGCTGACCCTGCTTGAGCAGAGGAGTTGAACTAGATGTTCTCGTGTATTCCCTTTCAACCTTAACTGTTCTGTGATTCTCTGTTTTTTTCATTCTCTGGTCATGTACCACCAAACGCTGAGAGGTTGTGGAGAGATTTTCCCAGAATCACCACCTATTTAATTAGATATAGTCCTTTCAAGCCCTTCCTCTAAATATACACACTTTTCACACAGTGACTATATAATACACATTATCTAGTTCTCCACAGTGACTATTTTTGCTGGCATTTCAAGTCACGCTACAGGTCCACTGGAGCACCAGACACTCTGGTGTGTAAGATCAGCTTGCGTGCTGCTGTGCTTATAACTATGAGAAGAATAGTAAGCTATTGGAAATTAATGTTAATGCATTTATTGCACTGTCTTCTCCTTTCTTGTCATATCTATGCACATATGTTGAATCTAAGTTAAAGCACTGGATCTGACAAAATAAATATCATTCATAGCCATAGATTAATATTTAATAAATAGAAACATCTCACATGCAACTCAAATATAGCTTCAGGAACAAAAGCACCTGTTGTTCTAAGGATTCAAAAGCATTTTGGTAATCCAGCTTGAACCAAACTTTTTATTTCCCTATTCTTACTGACAAAAACCGATTGATCCAAAGTCCACTGTAATCACTGTCTTTTGATTTGGCTACAGCAAGTTTTGCAGAAATGAGAAAGATCTTTTAAAACAACTAGCATACAAATGACTACCATAGATGGCCAGAGAAAGTGTTAAGTACATATTAAAAAAAGAATGAGAAATGAGAAATTCTGCAAGGCAGCCTTTGTAATCATTGCAGTACTTCTGTTTCAAGGGTTGCTCTGTGACACATATAAGACATAATTATGAAAGTAATAAAAATGCTCTCAAGTAAGTACATTGGTAGAATTAGGTACATGAGGTAGAAAAACCTGATATAAAATAGAGCCATTAAAAAGATCAGTATAATAGCTCCTGTTGACTTAAAAGTCTCTGTCATTTCTTATGACACCCAAATACTTGAATCATACATTAACTTACTGATCTCACAGCCTGTTGGTTCCCTTTGCCTCTGGAATCATGGAGATGGGAGATAAAAGCTAAGAAGAAGTTGCCCAACAGGAAGACATGAAGACTATAAGTAGAGTGTGAATTACTAATTCTCTAATGTAAAGATGCTCAGTTTAGATCCTAAACTTACTTAGTAAGTAACCTAAAACTCACTGCAGCTATCAAAGCCAACTAAGTACTCAAGGTTGGGTTGAGAATCTCATGAGATTGGGTATTCTGAGAAAATCCTAATACTTCTGATTTCACTAAGAAAATGAACTATAAAGACATTTTTTCTTGACAGAACTGCTTTGCATTTTCCTGTCAGTGTATGGACCAAAATTAGAAGTGAAAATTAATTTACCAGATACACAGAGCATTGAAAGGTTTGATGTTCAGATGTTTTAAGAAAATTAAAAAAAAAGGTGACTCTTGGGGCCCTCAAAGGGCAGTACTTTA
This sequence comes from Strix aluco, assembly GCF_031877795.1. NCBI lineage: Eukaryota > Metazoa > Chordata > Aves > Strigiformes > Strigidae > Strix > Strix aluco. The sequence continues at coordinate 20,216,398 of NC_133936.1, read as the reverse complement.
TAGTATTCTGTTTTCCAGTGTCTCTAGTTATATTTTTGTACTTCAATGCATTTTTGCTATTAAGATCAGAATGCATTTACTTTCAGATCTCTTTAACATTGCAGAATATAGTCATGCTTAGCCAATGGGAAGTAATGACCTAACTGATTTGAAGTTGTCTGGGTGCAGACAGGCATTTTATGTATCCTTGGAACTAGGTTGATCTAGAAGCCAACTGCTTCCATGTGGTTTCCATACATTCTCAATGTGGAATAAGGCTTGTCAGAATATGTCTGCTTTAAGGTACTCATAAGAGAAGCTTTTATCAGCATGTCAAGATTAGTGAAATGCTAGTAGTGTATGAATGACTTGTTTTTGTGACCAAATTACTTGGCCATTTCTATCTAAGGTCTATTGGTCTATTGGTCTATCAAAGTGAAATTGGCACAACTTTGCTGAGATTTGATTCATTCAGAGTTTATCATTCCAATACAGCAGTTCTCTACATCACAGAGAATTACAGTGAGTTTACAGCTCACTTTTTCAGTCACATTTTATGAACTAGAACAAGAAAGAATTCTTACAGTTTCCTTCCAATCTATGAGCCTGAAATTTAAGCTCTGGGTCCATTTCACTGTGTTCTGTTTGCTGGTATACAGTCTGCCTTCTGCTAAAATAAACTGTACTAACAGCCTTCAAATCAGTGAAACATCACCTGCACACCACTCTTTTTGGATCATATTCTTCCATGGAGACTAGGGAAACTTTCTTCTTCTGCAAGAACTGTGTTAGGCAGAACCAGGCTCCATGGGGAAATGCTGAAGAGAGAATGGGATATTCTGTTCTATCACTCCAAAAATGAGCAGCATATGCCTCTGGCAAGCTTGTGCTGCCAGCTGTGGGAGCGGATAGGTCTCATGGCCAAGAAAGGTGCTGAGTGTTAGGTTTTATTTTTGAACACTAAAGAATGTCCCCCCCTACAAGACAAAGGGAAATATTCTATACAGACATAACTCTTAAGTAAGCAATAGCTTCAATTGCTCTAGGCTAGATATGATTTTAAACTGGAAGTTGGGATAAGCACAAAACTGGGCAGGATAATCTCTTCCATTTTTTGGACCAGTGCCTATAATCATGCTCTCATTACTACCATTATTGATCCCCTTTTCTAATATCGGTAGTGCTGTTTCTAGATAGTTGTCTCTTCACTGTTCTGTAGTTTTGTTATGTTTGGATAAGTGTAGAAAAGGTTTCACATGAGTTTTTCTGAAAAGCCCAAAGGTTATGATTAGTGCAAAAGTGCTTTGAATAACAAATATCCATTCTTTTGTCCTTTTTTATGCAAGTAATCTAAACTACATGACAACCCTCCTGATAGTTGTCAAGAGTAGCAGTGAGGCCCTGTCAATCAGTGCATGACTTGTGAGTGTTTCCTAAGCAGCAACAGACAAAGCAAACCCTACAGTGACAGTATTCTCTGCTTACTTATCTTGGCAGTAGCCAACAGCTCTTAGTATTTTAAACGTGACTAAAAATATCCTCCAATTCAGAGAATGATATAAATGGCCTTGCAATAGACCACATACACCAACATTATTTATCACCAACAGGTATAGAGAGGGGAAGCACTGAAAGCAAATTCAGGTAGGATGTATTTGCAAGCTTAGTTATCAATAAGCAGATAATTAAAAGGGAGTAGACTCCCTTAATGTTTTGTTACTAAGTGACTGACCCACAGATTCCTATTTAAAAATACACCCTGCAAACATGTGGTTAATGGCTGTCCTCTGGACAATTCTGCTTGTATCTTTCAGAGGTATGCTTAGCTATAATTGTCATGAAAGATTTATTCTAAAAACCTTCACTACACCTTTATGTTTTCTAAATTAGAGACAATTTATTCTTTGATATAAATCAGAAAGAAAGCATAATCATATTCTCCTCATTTGAAGATTTTACAAGGAAACCGGAAAAAGTTCCACAGCACCCATGATGAGTTCCATACCTCAGTTAACATTTTGCTTTCTGAAACCAGTCTTAGATTACAATATTTCATTCACAAAGAGATCCCAGGAGCTTGCAATTAGGGCAAGAAAGATACACGTCTAATTTATATTCCTGAAATTCTGCTACTTGGGAAGACTAAAATAGCAATATTGCAGTATATAATGCAATCAAGAGTAAACAATCTAAGATTTATCCCTGGTATTGGTATTGTACAAATATGTGAGAATATGGGGGCAAAAGCCAGTAAAAACCTCTTTTTGCTGCAGTCTTCCAGAAAAGTCTTCCAGTTCACTCTGAAAATTTCCTGTAAAGAGAAAGTAGGAATAAGGAGGTATTTTGGGAAAAATATTAAGAAAAGGTTCTGTTATCTTTATGGGTTTAAATTTATTCTCCACGTAGCTTTTTAATAGTCTTTTACCACCAGAACACTTAAGTATTTAATCAAAGTCAATTCACTTCATTGTCACACCTTTCATACTGTATGCAAATACATCCAATATTGTCCCCATTTTAGAGGTGGAGAAATGAGACAAAAGGGTGAATATGAACATAGTTATTTTAAAGACCTGATTTTTAAAGGACCAGCACTGTATTTCATCACCAGCATTTGTTATGTTGCTTCATAAAAAACTGACTCTCTGGATTTTGTACTGCTCTGAAAATCTAGCTCTTGTCAGGTGACAAAATGAGAGAAGAGTTCTGTAAGAAGCCTAGCTTCACTCTGAACACTCTTCAGGACACTGCGGAAGGCTTGATTTCAAACAATTGATCCAATCTCATACAAGAAACCTACTGCAGTGACAGGAAGCTCCCATCACTGATTGCAGAAATGTAACCGCAAAGATAATCTGCCTATTTTTCTGCAATAACTTACCAGGGAGAGACCAAATTACTCTCCTGCTATTGGTATGGCTTACACAATGAAATACTGACTATTCTCAGCTTCACCTAAAGAACTTGCTAGGAGCAAAATGGAGCAATAACACACATAAATTTGTAATGCTATAAAATATTACTTTTGCAAAGCAAAATGAAGTACAACAGAAAACTTCTGTTTATTGATCATCATGCACATTCTTAATCTTGTTGTTGGCATGGCTAGTATAATACTGACTGTTCCGGGTAAGAGAGCTCTATCCTACATCATTTTACAATACAGAACTCCCATTTTCAAGCTACTGTTTCAATTCAGCCAGATTTTGCTTCTGGCTAAGCTATTACATGACCAGTCATTGATGAAATGATGTACCTTATACCAAGAAAGATTAAAATTACAGGAGAAGTATGAAACAGAAATATCTTAATGATAGTGTACTGAATACAGGTTTACAGTCTCAGCCTGCTGTCATTAAAGACCTTTTTTTTTTTTTTAAGGTAATATCAGTGTAAGGTTGAAGAATTGGAGGTTGGAAACTTGCTCTGTTTGAAAACAGAAGATATAAGAACACAACATTCTTTTTATACTGTCAACGTCACTGCTTTGTGCAGTCAAGCCCATAATCAAAATGTTTGCCTTGTTAGTTGAATAAACTGTACATCTGTCAGTACTGCTGTTAGAATAGACTGTAAGGGAAAGGACAATATTTCAAATGTACGCCACCCTTTAGCCTTCAAAATTTCTGTTTTGAAACAGCAGAAAATAGTATTTTTTATAACATACTTATTTAATTATTTTTCATCCATACCTAAAGGATCTGTCATCTTTTTCTCCAGTAACCATCTTTCTTATTCCTCTGTTAACAAGTGTATCAGTATAGTACTTGTTACAGATACATGCACTGTTACTGAATGAGGCACTTCTGTAATTAGGAGCAAGGTCACTGTTTTACTGTGGTTCTCTGGCCACAGTTATTTACCTTGCTGAAAGACTAAATGGTTGCATGCTCCTGATAAAATTACAGCTGGATATATGTTTACCCCAATAACAAGTTCTCTTTCCATGGCTCTACTGCACCGTTTTTTTACGAGTTACTACCTTTGCTAGTTTTCTATTTGTGCATAAATCTACTCTAACAATATCTTTCAGATTCTAAGGATATCACTAGATATCACTACCTTTCATTCATTTTTTCATATTAGTAACATTGTTACAATTTTATTTTAAACTGAAAATTTAAAATTGGTGTTTTGTTATAAAGATCCAAGTCAGAATCTCCCAGTAATCTGCCAGTTTCTCACTCCAGTCCCAGACCCAAATCAAAATCTTACCAAAGACTTGGTTAGCTTTTTCTTCAAAGTGTTTGCACAAACTCATTTTCATTTTGTATGCTCAGGAAATTAGGATAATGAGGTATATGTCTCTTGTGTATTCTCATTTTATGCAGACTGTGGTTTTATAACAATGTAAGTTCACAGTCATCTTCCCTGACTAGGCTAACTGGAAAACATGAAATTTATTAACCTCTATTACAAACTAAGACTACTTTCAGTTTTTCTGGTACACTCTGTCTGCAAATAGAGAATGACAGGACTGTCTGAATCTCTTTCCATTGGCCTCCCATATCTAGAGTTTAAATTTAATCTCCCATATTAGAGTTTCTTGGAGGTTTAACTCTTCCATTCTTTCTCTCAGGTTATTTTCTTCAGCCTGGTTTTATTCCTGGTACTATGTGCTATTCAGTTATCAGGTTGCACCAAAGAGTATGGAAAGACTGAAACAGCTCTAATTGCTTCACCTTTCTATGGCCTGTACAGTGTTCCTCCTGAGTCTGCCTGGATGTTAAACCACCTGCAGGTTCAGATCCAGTACCCTACATATGGAAACACTCTCACCATGACACGTGTAGAAGACGCTTGACTGACTGTATTCCTACATTACCTACTTCAGCGTTGCTAAGATCAGTAGAAGAGTTAAACTCGTGGAGCTGCACTCCATGACTTGAATGAGACTCAGTCAGACTGTGACTGGGTTCACAGGGCATGTTGTCTGTGTTTCCTTTGTCAGTGTACTTGTAAAACAGAAGGGGAAGCTCTCATCTGCAGGATAAAGCAAAGCTCCTAAGTCAGCAAAAATGGATTTAAGCAACAAACTGCTACCTTTAAATAATCCAAATTCTCAAAAGCATCCTGCTAAGTTTCCCGCAGGGAAAATCCACATTGTGGACTTGCAATGTTAATTAGAAAAATACAAATAATCAGCAAATCCCAGGCTCAGTATAAAATCTGAGAAACTGAGTTGAGCACATGTATTTCTTCAAGTTTGAAGAACAGTGAGAAAGGACATAGCATTAAACACTCATTTTGCATTTGAACACTGCCTTTCCCAGGGTGTAAATTGAATCATGCACCCAACCTGTCTACCTATCACCAGCTAACAAATAGGGCATCACAGAATCAGGCTAGTGCAGTATGTTCTTCCTGTTCTCAAATATAAAAGCTAAGTCAATAATTACCCTGCCTCTATGTGTATTTTTTTCTTTTACAGCAGACTGAATCCATGTAGCTGCATTGATGTCAGTCCCACCGCTAAACCCTTAATCTCTGGATACTCACTTTGTTTCATGCAATGCCAGAGATCAACCCTGCAACCAGTTCTGAGTTGTACAGGTGGTACAAAATTCTGGTTAGGACCCTGGCCCTGGCTCTTCTCTGTTTCCAACAGAGCTTTACTCATTTAGCAGCTGTCAAAGTCCTCATCAGTCCCAGACAGAAAAGCTGGGTTGGCACATTTCAGGATACTCATGGTCTCTCTAAGGAATATTTTTCAGACCAGCAAGTAGGATCTGCTTTTTTTTTTTTTTTACTCACAAGTGGTAGGTATCACTGTCATCTCGAAAACTCTTGTTCTCTATTTCTAAAAGCAGCTATTTAGTAAGTCAACATTGGTCTCCATTCAGCACACACTTGGACTCAGAGTGTGGCAGACACCAGGGAAATTTGCAGTGTGAGAACAGAGTGGCAAAAGAATAGTCCTCCTTCCCTTGTATCTAGTTTTTAAAAAGTTTGAACATGTGCCAAAGTCAACAAAAATGCCATGGTGCTTAGAAAATGTTCCATCTAACCTGTAGGAAGCTTGTACTGAAAGACATTTTGTCTTTGTCAACATTCTGTAAATGTTATAAATGGTTTGGTCAAAACCCCTGTCTCGTTCTATCAGGAATCTGTGATCTGTCCCTGCCCTTGTACTCTCAACAGTAAGTATGCCACGAAGCACCTGGGGAGGAATAACCCCAGGCACCAGTACATGCTGGAGGCAGACCAGCTTCAAAGTAGCTCTGCAGAGAAGAACCTTGGAGTCTTGGTGGAGAACAAGCTGAACATGAGCCAGCAATGCATCGTTGCAGCAAAAAAAATTCAACTGCTTTAGGAAGAGCATTGCTAACAGGTCGAGGTGGGTGATTCTTCCCCTCCACTCAGCATTGGTGAGACACATCTGGAGAGCTGTGTTCGGTTCTGGGCTCCCCAATACAAGGAAGATATGGGCTTACTGGAGTGAGTGCAGCAAAGGGTCACAAAGATAATTAAGGGACTGAAGCATCTGGCATACAAGGAAAGGCTGAGAAGTTGACTGTTTAGCCTTGAAGACAGAAGGCTTGGATGGATCTTACAGATGTGTATAAATACCTCATTGGAGGCGGTAAAGAAGAGTTACCCAAGCTCTTCACAGTGGTGCCCAGTGATGGAACAAGACGTAATGGGCACAAATTTAAACATGTTTACATCCCATCTGAACAGGAGAAAATACTTTTTTGCTGTGAAGGTAGTTGAACAGGTTGCTCAGAGACTTTCTATCCATGGAGATATTGAAAATGTGCCTGGACAATGTCCTTGGCAACCTGCTCAAGCTGACCCTGCTTGAGCAGAGGGCTTGGGCTAAATGACTTCATGAGGTCCCTTCCAACCTCAACAATTCTGTGACTTTGTAAAGCACATGAGGCTTTCTTCTAAGGCACCTGTCACTGGATACTTCCACCTATACCAAAATTCAGAAGGCAGTGGGAGCTTTGGGGAACTCTCGTGAAGCAGCTTTGTTTCTGTATTGTTTTGACTAATTCCAGCCACACGACCTGAATGTTAAGAAGGCTAAACATCATACATAGGTGATGGATGAAGACCTCTTGAGAAACATAATTGTAATCTGTTGCTATAGCAAGTGTTCTACCTATCAGCCAAGTCTTAACCTACAATACTGTTATCTGACTTATGGATCCAGTTGTCAAACTAGAAATACCTACTTTACTACATGTCACTGGATTACAATTTTATTTTAAACTGAAAATTTAAAATTGGTGTTTTGTTATAAAGATCCAAGTCAGAATCTCCCAGTAATCTGCCAGTTTCTCACTCCAGTCCCAGACCCAAATCAAAATCTTACCAAAGACTTGGTTAGCTTTTTCTTCAAAGTGTTTGCACAAACTCATTTTCATTTTGTATGCTCAGGAAATTAGGATAATGAGGTATATGGATTAGGATATTGAGGTATACAGGATTGTATTAGGATAATGAGGTATACAGGATTTTATTATTTTCCTATATATTTCAAATTTTAGGAATTATGCAAATACCGTGGTAGAGAATAACAAAAATAATTACCTTCTTCAAACACTGAATGGTGAACTTTACTGGAAATTTTTTCTTTTCCTCCCTATATACCTGTTAAACTTTTTCCAGTAGTCATTTCAATTCTATTTTCTAATAGACATTTAAAGAATCTATGCTTATATCCAAGCATATAATATGCACTCTGAAGTGGGTAATGATGCAATTAAAGGCAGTCTTTAGAAACATAGATGCATATAGAATAGAGACTAAGTTAAGAGGACAGACAAGAAAAGTGCTAAAGAAATCAATTTCAGAATAGAAATTTAAATGTCTTTACAATTGTTTTCTTTTAGGTGTTTTCTTTAATCTGTTTTTGAGAACCTCAGGATTGCTGCCTAAGAAATCTTCTTTGGCAGATTATTTCTCTAATTGTCCTGCATGTTCTTCTTATATCTCTGCTTTGTGTGTGTGTGACTGTTTATAGTTTGATGACCTGTATTCATGTAGAATAATACCTCTCTCAACTCTGTTATTACCTCCAAGTGTTTAATTTCTGGCCCATCATCTGTGGTGGTTTAATCCCTGCCAGGGTCTGAGATCATGTGGCTGCTGCCCCTCCCCCACAAAGGGAGTGAAATACAAGGCCCCGGGGCTGAGATAAGGAAAGGTTTAATACAACAGAGCAACAGCAACACAACAAACAACAACAAGAATAACAGTGATAACAATGAACAGAGCAAAGTATATACCGATACAGCAGTGAGAGAACCGGCTGCGCCAACCCACGCGATCACCGATTCTTCCCGCGCTCGCGCCAGGATGTGACATCAGCATGATATATGAATAACCCGGCTAGAGCTTCCCCCCCACTGCTGGGGAAACTTAACCCTATCCTGGATAAACCAGGACATCATCTATGAGTACCAAGATCATAATTTTCTAACCAAAGTCCATTACCACATCATTTCTCTGTTTTAAGGAAATTACATTCATTTAGATATAGCAGCAAATCCTTACAGATTCATATTCATTTAGGTTCTGTGAGCAGTAACCTGAACCTTTATGCAAAATTGCAAATGATCATGTTGAAATTTGTATAGCTTCTATTTTTCTTATAATTTGGTCCCAAACCCATCTTTGGTACTTCAGAATATGATTGTCTTCCTTCTGTGAAAGGAATGACCTCTCCCTTCCCTACATTTGCCTGGCATTGGGTATCTTACAGCTATTGTTAGATGTGTGCAGATGAGATGTTTCAAGGAGTTCTAGATGAGAACCTAGAGGCATTCTAGATATGATGGCAAGTAAAAGGAACCTCTGTCCAGAGTGACCATTCCTTGGCATGTGCTCAGAGGTCACAAATGTGAAAGAAACCAAGTTTTATCTATGCCCCTGCATGACACAACTGCACAGGAAGGTAGTGGCAGTACATGTCACATAGAACTAGAAGAAAATGAGACTGACTAGCACAGCATAAAGTGTAGAGCAGGGTTCTTCCCCTGTGTGGAAGGAGATTCCCTAATGATGGTTTCACTACAAGGAGTAGAGTGTTCATCCAGGTTTGATTAAGAAATTCAGAAATGTAAGTGTTTGTTTAACTGAAAGGTATCTTTCCCTACTAGCTCTGAAGTTAGATAAAATGGAGTATGCACTAAAATATAGAACTGTTGGTAGTTTTCTATGGAGATTTCATGTGGCAGCTGGAAAGAGAACTGTGCTGATCTTTCTGAAGCTTTCAAGCCAGGCCAGAGGTGGAACTGCTTGCAATTAGAGTGCTCTGTATAGCACCTTCTGTCTTTCAGTCCTCCCTCAGTAAGCCATAAATAAGACTTCTCATGGAGTTTTATGACAATTTAACTATACAGAATAAGGAGAAAGAAATTAAAAGTATTAAGGTTCTATTTTATTTTACTGTTCATGTTATATACATTTTTCATAAAAGTCACAGAGTCTGATACTATGCTGGAACAGCACAATATACTTTCTTGAACCACATTTTTTTCTTACCATTTATACCACAATGAACAGTTTGTTTCCATCTAGCTCTGTGACTTTATGGCTTTTTAGGAGCTCCTTTAGTCTAGTCCCTCCATAAATGTGCCACCACTTGTTTAAAGAACCACAACAACATTGCATGAAAATTTAAGTGGAAAGATAAAGTGAGGGAGAGTCTGCAAGATGGAATAGTTTTTTCTTTCAGAAGTGTCAGAGGTTACAGCCAAGGCTGTGGTGTGCTAACAGGATACTTATTCAGGAATGGTAAAACTTTCCTGCCAAGATGGTACAGGTCCAGGCTACAAAACAAAGTAGAGACCAGAATGTTCCCAAGCTCAGAAACCATCCCAGATTTGTGGTGCAGAAACTCTAGTAGTTACAAGAAAATGTTGAACCAGAGCTGATTCTCCATTTATTTGCAGTGTTTACACCGGTGTAATTTAACCTATGACAACAATGTTAATTTTTTCTTTTCACCATTACAAGTCAAGAATCAACACAGTGGCCTGAAGAATGAGATACCATAGATGAAAATATCTTTTCTTGATGAGCTGTAATGAATGGAAATGCAATGTCATCAGCTCTAGTCAAATAGGTGAGAGATACATAAGAAAAGTAGTTAATATGTTGAGTTTGAAGACATTTATGAGGTGGTTCAGAGAGTGCCATTTGAGATCAACTTCAAACTTGGAATTGCCTTAAAGTAAAAAAGTAGAAACAGTGGTTCATTGCAGTTTAATTTCTTCATATACACTGACCCTGTCAAGCATGCCACATAAATTGTTTTGTGTCAAGTTACTCTGGAGGTATAAGCCCTGCAGTTTCATTCTCTGAACTGCTGAGAGTGACCCAGTGTATCCATTAAAAATCATTAGTTTCAGATAACATTGTATTGTGCTAGGGCTCTGCTTTGCATATTCCCTCACAGATTATGATTAATGGCTAAGTCATTTAATTTGGGGATTTGTTTTTCCTTATTCCAGCTGTCCTAAATGACAGTAAATTCAGATTCTCTGTTGGTGATGCATAGTCTGAGAACAAAGTGTTCTTTTTAAAGTAGTCCTGGGCAAATAGTATGTAAATAATTCATTATTCCAGTAATCTCATTCCAAGACCAGTGTTTGGTGCTTTGAGGATTCTAAGACAAACTAAAGATTTCTTACCAATGACCATTGCCTGTACTCAGAAACACAGACCCATACATAGACGTGCCAGTCTTTCTTCCACAGCTGAACATTTGCATTACGGCTGAAAAAAACCCCATGAAAGTGTTCATTATCTGAAACCATTTTAATGCAACTTGTTTGTTTATTTTTGAATTACAGGATAGATCATGCCACACAGGTGAATGCTGCAGCCAATGTTTGTAACAGTCATAGGAAACACAGCATTCCTAGGAAACACCACAATACAATTTCAAGATTCAGAACTATTTAAGCTTTAAAATCCTCCATAAATATTATCCTTAAAATTTTTAAGAAAACCTTGGCTGAGCAGGACTACAATTATTCTGTTCTGAGTTTAAAAATAAAATAAAATTTCCTCAAATCAACTGTCAGACATTGCTTCCAGCTGGAGCATTCATGATGTGATAAAATTAGAATGCTAAGAAAACACATTCAACACAAATGGGATTGATTTAAAAGTCAGACTTCACATTTCAGCATTTATGATGATATCAGCTGTGCTTCTCGTGTGTGGTATCTGCACGCGGCAAAGCATGCCTGTCATAGTGGAACTATGTGCCAAGCTGAAAACCTTTCTGTGGAGCAGGGCAGGCCAAAGGACATATGCCTAATGGTGAATAAGTCCGGTATTTTCTTAAGCTCTTTCAGCGTTCACTAGGTTCACACTAGGCTATAGGACCTTGGGCAAATGTCAGTGGTGAAGCTTCAATGAAGGGAAAAATGAAAGCCACAAGAAAAATAAACATTGAAATTAAACTATTAAATTATAACAAATTGACACCCTCCCTGAGAAACAGAAGGAGAGCTAATTCTTCTTACTGACTTAAGATCAATTATCTGTCTTCAAATATGTAAAAGGTTGTTACAAAGAGAAATGTAATAAACTAATCTCTATGTATACTGGAAATAGTATAAGATGTAATAGTAGAAGATATAATAGACTTCAGAAGTGGTAAGGAAGAACTAGGTTAGACATCTAAAAAAACCAAACTCTAGCAATACAGTTTGTGACAGATTACCCTAGGAAAGAAACTCCTTGGGAGACTGTAAATCCCTCAGCACTGGAGAATCTCACAAACAGGTTGTACAAACAATTGTCAGGAATTATTTGATACAGCTGATCCCGCCCTCAGCGGGGAGCTGGACTAGACAAGCTCTTAAATACCCTCAGACTGTGCTTTTATGAATAACATATGGAAGGCAGGGGCAAACAAAAATATTTACCTAACACCTGCTGGTCTACTATATAGGCATACAGACAAATAGGGCAAGTTTTTAAAAATATTTTTTCTCCTTGTAGAAACATATAAACAACTGGAATTTGTTAGAACATGGCACACTAAGCAATGAACTTTCTGCAAATCCAGAGCTAATATATTAGTTATGAGACCTTGAAAAATATGATTGCTAGAGATTAACTCCATTCCAATGGAGTGAGAGTGATTGGATTTCCAGCACTAATACTTACCAACATGAAGCTTAAGCCTAGCAGGATCTTAGCACTACTTATAAGGGTAAGTAACGTAACAAATTTTAATTTCATAGGGTATGATTCTCAGCAATGTGTTTTAAATAATTTGGGGAGAAATTTCTAGACTTTTCACGGTTTGCGGTAAGTCACTGTCATGTCAGTGGAATGACAGATCAAAAATTATCACCTTCCACAAATAAACAATTCAAATTCAATAAAAAATGACACTGAACCCCAAAATAAGCTAAATTCCTACTCAATATGGGCAGGCAGGGACACAGCTAGGGCAAGAAAAAAAGGGAGTATGAAAGTTTAGTTAGATTTTTTAAAAAATAAGGTATATTTCTCATAGTACACCAGTAATGTAGGATACTGGAGATTTAGTGTCACCAGGCAGCTCTAAGTATGGGTTTTTGCCATAATTGCCATTGTTCATTAACAAATAAAACTTCTAAATAAGACTAGAGGAATAACCAAACCCCTTTATTAGAGTGTTTGTAAAAATGTTTGACAACTGGCTAGTGCAATATTAAGAATGAAATCCATTCTTGAAGAGGTGTCCAGGGCAATGAGGCCCTGGTCCATGGCTAGGTGTCCTATTATACAACTTCTGGAGATTAGCACTGTCAAAACTTGCACAGACTTCAGCATGACTGGCATTTAAATGTGGCTTCTTAAATCCTTCTTGAGTCCACTTTTCATTTGACATCAAATTTCCTTATAACAAGAAATCTCTGCTCTAGATAACAGACACGGCAGGCAGTGAGAAGGAACTAGCTTGTACACTATGGTCTTCACCCCTCCTGGAGCCCATCTTTGATTCTGTCTCAGTAAGAAATGGGAGAGAGGCTCGTTCAGTTCCCTGTCTGGAAGTCAAAGATTCTTGTATAATAACTTGTTCTGAGACCTGAAATACCAATGAGCATCCTTAGCTAAGTGAGACAATCCTTGCCAAGCATATTCTGAAAGAACGTTTTTAGTCATCCAGTCTAGGCTTCCCTTGTGCATCACACACACATGTAAGAAAGTCAGATACCCAATTCAGTACATTTTAAAATAGAATTAGAAACAAAAACAAGAAAGAGAAAGACCTGTCACATGAAGAGTATGTGTTTTGCAACCAGCCTTTCATATAGGTTTCATATGGATGTATTTGGTTTTGTTTTAATTTCCAATTATCTTCAAGGTTCTTCTCCTAGTACCAGATTTTTTTGATAAATTCAACTGGTAACTTTGTACACTTTATTCTTTACAAAGAGAGGAATTTTGAGCCTGAAAAAAATTACCATGTGCACTAGCCAGTAAAGTTAACCTTTTTATAGATGTTTTAATATATTTATGAAATATGTATTATGAAGAGGTTTCTGCTGACTAAACAGAAGCCAAACATCCTGTTAAAAATCACTTCATGACACTTAAAAGCAAGTTCTATATTAATGTTACTGCACTGGATTATTATCACACAAATGCAGTGAGTGATTTGTACTTTAAAAATTAATTTTGTTCAAACTCTGAGTGTAGATGTGTGATGATCAGAGATGCATATATTTTGATGAGGTTTTTCTAAGAATTTTGTTACAGTGATTTTGTCTGATGAAGGACATTGTAAAGCTTTAGACCCCTAATTATAACATTCATGTACCTTAGAAAAAATGATAGACAATCACATAGAGTTTTAAATTCCTTATGCAGTTTTCTTAGTGAGCTTAAAGAGAGCAACAGATCTTTGAGCATTTTGACAAGAAAACCCACCATCCTGAAAGAGAGGAACAGATTTGTTTGAATATATACAACCCATAAAAAGTGAAACCTGCTTATCTGAGCAAGAGTTTAATTTTTTTTTTTCCCCCAAAGTCTTTGACAGAGTCAAAAAAGAAACAGACTTTCAAATGTTAGGAAAAAAAATTGAGAGCAACAGTTTTCTTTTTTATGTTTAAATACTTCAGATACAACCACCAGGAAACAGATTTTGTTAGCTTAAAAAGAGAAGCTGGAAAGGTTTGTTTTCTCTCTCACAGATACACAAATAGACACCAACAATCAAAAGAGCCAGAGTTTGAGTTTAATTTTTTAAGTTCTCTAACCAAATTCTTTTATTTCTTGATTCTGCCACAACTAAATCCTCCCTGACCTTCTGAAGTAGAAAGTGACACTGAATCTGGACTGGACTGACATTTTCCAGAGCTGGAGGCACAAGAGCATTCTCTGTTTCATGAGTTCTCTTTTTTAACTACTCAATACTCACAGCTATAGCCACAAAACCAGGAATAGCTACTGTAATAGAAGACCTTGACTGAAGATGTGCGGCAACCAGCTACCTCTTCAATTTGCCAGTGAAGTGACTCTATATCTGTATCTTTCTTCTGAAAATACTCTGTGCTCTCCACTGAGTGCAAGCAACTCCAAAAACTTCAGCGAGGGCTAGGCTAGGGGTCTACTTTCTTTAACAATCATTTCAGAAAATGCCCAACTCAATCCAAGAGCCAAAGTAAACTTCAGTCCTCTGGCCAGTGGGGGACAATTCACTGGCTGTGAGTTTATTTTTATTCATATAGTTTTCTGGTGCACTTATACAAGAGACAGGCATTTTAAGAACTTAAGGTAGGTTACCCTGATTTAACTGTTGGCAAAGCACTCAGGCACAGCAGATCTGAAAGTACAACCCACTCAAACATGCTATTATTAGAACCAGGTGGGAAATAATTTTCCCAATTTGGGAACACTTTTGAAATTAAAAAAAAGAAAAACTCTTTCAACTATAAATTGGGACAAAAAGTCAAAATTTCCACAAAAATCAGTGGAAATCAGTGGAAATATTTTAGCTACTTTCCATCTGCTTTGGTTTAACCTCAAGCTTTTGATTCATATTCTTTACTACAATTCATTAAAAGTTTGTGATTAAAAGTCTGGAATAACAGATGTAACTCTCAATTTAGAAAATGTTGAAATGAGAAACTTTCTAGTGGATAATTTAGCAAAATTTACCTCATCCCAGTTGAAGATTTCTATTCCAATTAAAAACTTCTTTTCAATAGAAAAGTTTTGTATCTGTAAATTCCATTCAGCTCTAGTTACTATTTTTATATTCTATTGAGGATGGAATGCCAAAAAATGGGGCACACTGAAGTGATCAGATTGGGAAAAAGTATTCAGAAGATGCAGATGTGGTAGAAAATACACTGTGAGAGAAAGGTTTTTGTGAAACCATTGTCCTTCTAATGATACTAATTAATAATAGTTATTCCTAAAGATAAATAAATATATAGGTTAGGAGCTTCTACATTTCTTGTAAGCATCAGGCTCATAAAGTTCTCATTTCCTTTTTCCTTTAACATTCATATGCTTACTCACAGAAATTGGTCACGAGATATGTTCCCAACATGGCATAGATTCAGTTTTAGAAATAGCAACAGCAGAATCTTTAGCATTTTGGACTCAAATTGTTTCATAAACCCCTGAATGAAAAGGCTGAAACTGTTGAAACTGTGAAAGGTTCATGTGCCTACTTTTTAATTTCAAAAAGTACAATATATCACAAAGGAGAATTTTAGTTCAGAATATCAGATGTCTTGTTAATTCCATAGTGCTGGGGAGTATGCACAGGAGTTTTCCCCATAACCACCACTTTCTGTGCTAGGCAACTTGACAAAATTGAGTAAAGAACCATACAAATAAAACAATTTCCATAAAAAAAACACAACTGAAAGTTGTCTAACAAAAACAGTGTGACTGTCTATGTGCATTTCATGATTATTTGTTTGGCTGCACAATGTCACATACTGAATACAGGGTCAAATTCACCTGTAATGTGTGAGGAGAAACTTGACTGAGGTCAGTAGATTATGATCATCTATGCTAGTGGCTACACTCCCAGTTCATGCACTTTCTTATTATAGAAAAGACACAGATACTGTAAAAATCAGGGTTTGTAGCTCCTCCAGTTTTTATGTTGTTCTTTCAAATACTCCACAGATATTTATGAGATGTATATTTAACTATAGTATATTTAACTAGGCAGTGAAGTTCCATTGCCAAGACAGGATGGCCTTACGGCAGAAATTGTAACATGTTTTCAAGTCTGGTGGTGTGTTTTTTTCACTTCTGTGACAAACCTTGTTTACACTTTTTCTAGTTCTTAGTAACACCACTACAAAAACAGCAGAACAGGATACCCTAACTCAACTTCCAGTGGTACTAGGATCTAATAGGTGCGTGTTCCAATATTAAATTGATTTTTGCCCCAGGGATATGGTTATGTTGTCAAGAATAGAGTTAGAACAAACAAGTTGGATTCCAGAGCATAATTACCCCCACAAATGTAAAGGTAGGTATTAACTAAACCACCTAGACTTAAACATGCTGTCTGATTTTTAGTATTATTTATTTTCTTTCATGTTGAGGAAAGGAAGACCAAAGGGCTTAGTGTAATGTCAGGGTAAGAAAGCTGACTTTTAAAAATCATTTTCTGAATATTTTGCCATCAGATATTTCTAAGATAACAAAAGGTTTCACAACAGCAGATGATAAATAACAGAGTAGATATTTGTCAGTGTATTTGAAAAACTGACTGCTGTAAATATGTCTAAAATAAGACAAATGAATCTGCTATGCCATAAGAAATATCACCATTTCTGTACTTACATCTTAAAATATTTTCTAGGCAGCCACCTCAGTGTTTTGGAAAGTCTACATCCTTTTAAGCAACAAAAGATTCTGGTTTTATATGCAGTAACTCTAATGTGGTTCTTTACTGTTATTCTGCTAACATCCTGATTTTTATACACTGCAATAATCAATCATTCCCTGCTAGATAGAAACGTGCTATTTCTAACGTTTTATTTTTAACAGCACGTTTCATAATAGATCACATTCAATTCCATTTGTGAGCTCCCCAAAGCCCAAAATAGCTGTAAAAGATGGACAGTTTCTGGGTAAGAAAAATACTTTGGCTGAGAGTGTTTACAACTTGGAAATATTTAATCCTGAATAAAATAAAGTCTAACTGCTATGAAACTGATTATTAGAGCTCAGAAACAGTGAGGCTGCCTACAAAATACTGGAATATATGTATAGAAGTCCTGCCTGGTTTTTGATAAAAATTATTCAGTTCTCTGAATGCTGATTTGAACCAGGGGGCTAGGACTGAAAGCATGAAGAGCTATTTTTAGCTCTCATTCCCTGGGTGAAAGCAGGGGTTACATAGACCCCAGTAAATGGGTCTTATAAAAAATTAGGATGGGGATAGCCATGAAAGCCAGAAGTACACATCTAGCATGGAAACATCAGCTCAGTAGACATATGGTTCTTATATTGTCCTAGGTATCTTAGATGGCTACTGAAATAATCCTAAATTACGGTAAATGTATTGTGAGAATAAGCAAAGAGTATATATACTATTTGAGATTGCTGAAAGTTTTCCTACTGCTTAACACTCTGCAATGCTTTTTTTCTTGCTAGAGTGATCAGATATTTTACAAAAGTACTTTAGCAGAGTAAAGCAAATTATTTCCCCCAGAGTTATCTGCTGGACTTGTCAATGGCAAAGTGTCATGCTGTTAGCAGTTATTTCCATGTGATCATAACAGCTCTAAAACATTCAGCAAGCCACTGTCTTCATTTACCAATGAAGCATTTAATGGGATCTTTTAGATAGATGCATGTGTTTGATAAAGGCTTTGGACATTTGCAGCAGTCTGAAAAGTTAAAAGTGCTTCCATGTTTTTATGTGCCTTTACAGATCTAGAAAATCCTCCTGGAACAGTCAGATTTGAACATTTTAATGAAACAGAAAAACTAAAATCTCTCTACAAAAAAAAATTAAAACGTCCATGTCTCCCTGTTTTACACATATGAGATGACATAATAAATTGTATCAAACCAGGAGAGGTTGATAGAGTGCAGACTGGGTTTATGTATGCTATATGTGAGTTGTGGGATATAATGAGCAGCCAAAAGCTCACTGTATTCTGAAAAACAGAATATTTCAGTTGGGGGTTATTGAAATGAGTCTGAGTGCAGACTACTATGTAATCCTTTCTACTGTGATAACAAGGGATGTTAAGGGTTTTCTAGAAAGGACCTAGAACATATCTGCTCCTTTTTGCCCCTCTGGCAGATAGGTTAGATGGGAGCTTGCATCATTTTACGAGTGATGCAAGTGAAATTATACAGTCAATATATGATCTGGTTGGAAGCCCCTATGTTGTGTTTTACTGGTTGATAATACATCACACCACTGCAAGAACACATGACATATCCATTTGAAAGTCAAGTTGATGTACATTTGATTATTAATGTGTGTTTATGGCATGTTTCCCTTGCGTAAAAACACACTGGCCTCTTCTGAGAGGCGCCTGACTCACAACTCCTAATTCCAATATTTTGACAATAGCAGCCATACAGACCACATGGCCTCCTATACTGATTCTGTAAATTTTTTTTTACATTTCCATGAATCCATAATGTCTATTTCAGGATTTCTCTTAGGCTTGCTTCAGATAATTTAATGGATTTTATTTTGATTTTTTGCTGACATTTTCTTTCCAGTGACCATAGTTAAGCTCTTTCTAAGTTTACAGAGTAATATGAAACACTAGGGATCTTTTCATAATTTAAAAATTTTGCTTTCTATTTACATGGGCATAATAGAAATGTTATGTATAAATAATATGTGTATAACAAATTTAACACATGACATTTCATAGGTTACATAAAGGTTCTTTATATTACAGCATTGCTGGAGGTAGGACATCAAATATTGTATTTTGATCTGTTTTACTTTTTAATTTATAACCTTGGCCATGGGGAATTAATTTAATGGAGCTACTTCTGTTAGGGAATCCAGGACTCCACATAACTCCAGGATTGCAGACCTCTATTCAAATGAGTTCTCTCTAGCTTCCTGGTGTTATCCTGGGTGATATGTGTTAACATATCAATAGTTTAAGATCTAAAAAAATCTTCATACTGACTTCCCCATTCTGGACCATCTGTTGTCCTCAAATCACATATGCAACTTACTTTTCCCTCCAGCTCTACATTTGTTTTCACAGTCAACTCGGGCACCAAATTCAGAAGCAAGTGATAGGATATAGCTACCTAAGTATATGATTTCTATTGAATTAATTATATGATTGTATTTTGCCAATGATGCAAAAAGAATTCTCAGTCAAAATGAAAATCATATTTTAATCCCCTTGGCCAGTGCATCAAGTCAGTTTCAAATACAGCACAGTTACAATACTTTTTTTTTTTTTTAAATGCTGTATAATTCTATTAACACAGACCTAAGTAAAATATTTTTAAGCTCTTTAGAGATAAATTATGAAATCATGCGTCAGGATTGTGCTCATACTCCCACCACATTGCAATCCTTATATACACAACAGCAGTGCGTAGGTAAAAGCACAGACATCATACACTTTGTAACCTTTTCTCAGTTTAGAAAATATAGATTAGCAAGTAAGGAAAAGAGCAAGCACAGCAGTTTCCTCTTTCGTTGATTCACTGTCATTACTGTGTCAGGTTCTTTGTTTTTCAAGACTGCCTTTTTCCAGCAAAGTGAAATGCCAAGTCACTCAAACCATGAGAAATAATCAGGAAGAACTACATTCATTTTAGAGCACTGAGTCAATTTGTAGTAGAAAGTGAGAAAAAAGGGCAACCTGTTCCCTCTCCCATGTAAATAACGTGAATGATTTTTATTTCAAGTATATCACTAAAAGAAATGGAGTCTTCCACACCATCAGTAATGTGTCACTTTCTTGGGTCTGAGAAGAAAAATGCAAACACATTTTACTCTTGTATTAATTGAAGAGTAAAGTTGTCTTCATGATTTGATATGCAGCAATAATCCAAAACTAAAGCATATCTTTATTGCTACCAAAGTTTCTATGAGAGAATTGTCTTAATGTTCTTTTATTCATCAAGCAGTTAGATACCTGTAGTGGATACAGATGACATATCATGCACAATGTAACTAGTAAGAAGTTCAGTTATTAGAAACTATTTCTACAGCTTCACTTTGAAAATGACAAGAGAAGACATGTTCAAAATACACTTGACACTCAACCAACATTTTTCTTTCCACATTAGTTCATCCATACTGTTAAAATAAATTTGCTAGAACAAAGAGGTTATACTGGGAACTTAGGATATCATTCTCTGCAAAGTGAAGGGAAAAGATATTTGCATAAATTTAAGGAAAAAAAAGACAACTAAAGAATCAAACAATTAAAAAAACCCACATCCTCAATTTTTAATTTAAGACTCTTATAGGCGGAAAATGACACTGGTTTAAAAGACAGGAGAAACATCCTCTTACTGAAATGACCTTATAAAAGCAGTAAACTACAACCCCACCTCCCATCCATTCTCAAATTTCTTTTCACAGCAACCTTACTTTTTTGCTTGTAGTACACCTTTAAAGGCAAGCAGTATTTTTTATTGTGGTGGACTGGCCTGTTTCATAAGGCAAATCTGAACTCCTGCTCTGCCTGTATCCACAACTCAAGGCTTTCCAGCAGGGAAACTGAGCTTCTGCGAAGTAGAAATTTGACCTGAATCTATAAAGTGGAAGGGCAGAACGCTCAAAATTAATGCCTTTCTTTTTCCATTTGTTTACAACCTAGTTAAAATCAATCTGATTAAATAAGAACACATCAATGACTCAGATGAACATAACCTACATAACCTTGTCTGGAATGCTTACATTGTTAGTTTTGCAGCTAAAGTATGAGCTGCAAAAATTTGACAAATTAAAACCTTAGCTAAATCTATATGGCTCTTAATGAAGACTCTACTTGTCTTTTTCTTTAAACTAAAGTGTCTCTATTATCTCGTGAGTATACATCAATTAACCATAAGGATAAAGTTCATAATAAAATCTTATTGCGAGTGTAGTCCTGCCTAATATCAATCCTCTTCTTGGTTAAAGCTATTTCCTGTACTAGACTTGCCACTGTGCAAACAAAGTCTTAATCAATACTACAAGAAATCTTAGCCAGAGAGGTCAACATGCCACAGAGGAAACACAGCACTAATTAGTGCTATGAACACTTTTCCTTTAAATGTTTTATTTCTGTTCAACCTTGAAAAGAACCTGATGCAAAATTAAAGTTAATTTAGATAAACAACTGCTTACTTCACCAAAGCATTATTATTGGTTTGGAAATCATATTAGCAGAAAGAAATGAGGAGCCAAAAATCTTTTAGGTATTGGTGTAAGCAAGATTTCCTCCCCTTTAGATCAAGATGAAATTCAAGAAGAGCTGTAAGTGAAATGCCGTATCACTACTCTGTGATTCTTCATTTCCAATATTCAGGCTGCTGATTTCACCATACATCATAAAATGTATATTTTTTAAATGTTAATTGCATGGAGATTAAACTAGAATCTAAAATTTCAAAGCATTATAGATAGTACTTACGGCCTAATATTTGTATTACACAGTGCTCATAGGACCTCAGACTGAGATTAATCCTTAGGGTTGGAAAAATAGACTTTTCAGCTTCTCTGTCCACAGAGTTTCAAACCAGAGCCTGAATGCTGAACAAAGTTAATATTTTAGGCCATCCAAAAACATAAATGAACTGTGTGGATTCAACTGATTTATCTACAGTGAAACAAGGTAGCTGAACCAGAAGTGTTTCTTCCAACCTGCTTAGCAGTAAAAATCATTTCCACATAGTGCCAGTAGCCATCTTGATTGCATCCCTTCAGGTGCAATTAATGTGCAGAGTGAGACCTCATGTTCACCTACTTAGTTTTAATCTGCATGATTATTATTTGAAGAAATTTTGCCCAGCCTATGGAACTCATATTTTGTCATTACATGTAACAAATGGCTACATTTTCATTATTTCTCACAGTGGATTATGTTCACGCTGCTCTTTTCCAAGCAGCTTCATCCACTTGGTTTTCTCAGGTAGTCTTTTTTTCTCTCTAGCAGTAAAGGGACAGGAGAACATCAATCTCCAGATATTGCAGATAGCCTGCTTAATGTATTCCATGTGCACTGGTGTAGTTGGTGAATAACAAGGAGATAGTAGCCACACTCCTGAGTAATCAAGTCCTGGTGTCCTGTTTGATGTTGCAAAGAAAGGACTGAGCCAAACCAGCAGAGGAGCTTTTATTAAAAAAAAAAAAAATCTAATAATATAACCATTACTTTCACTAAGGGAAAATCAATTCCTGAATTGCCCATAAATATCTAGAGAATAAATATGCAGAATAAATATTTCAGTATCTCACAGCCATATTCTACCCTTAGAGTATGTGAGCAGCTCTATTCAATTACAAAAGATGCAGATGAAGGGTATGATGTGTCCTGAAGTGATGACAATTTGATGATTATTGTGTTTGATTTGTAACTCTACCCTTATCATTGAACTTATATTTCTTTTATAAGGCCTATTTTAATGTGGTTATAGAAACCTTTGTCTCATTTCACCCAAGGCAGAAAATAGCATGTAAGCTGAAAAGCAGTATTTTTCTTTCTTCTGACAAAATTAGAGACAAAATATAAGAAAAAAACAGACGTGTCTACAGTCTGTCCTCCATTTCCTATTAAGTCCTTGCATTCTGAGATATTGAGACTGCAGTCTAGTAGATCAGGAAATAAATATCCTGATGTGATACTTTTCAACTTGAAAAGATACTTCATGAATGTAGATTATTTTTCACATAAATGTTTTGCCAGCAAAATATTTTAAATTCAGCTATGAGGGAATTACTTATATCAATTTGCAGAAAATCTTTTCATTTGAGGAAGGAGAGAAACATCCTTCCCTTTTCAGCCAAATCTGAAAGTTTATTTTCAGCTTTGAAGGCAAATATTTGGTTCTTCCAGTTTGAAAGGGCATTTTATTTCAACTTTTTCATTGATTTAAATTTAATACCTGAAATATCCCCAAAATATTTTCTTAGGTTGAACAAGAAATTTTGTTTCAATATTAAGACACAACCTTTCTTTCTCTTTCTGACTTTTTGAAATTGTGAGTGATTGGATGCCCCTTTTCCCCCAGATTGCTACAAAAGATTCAGCAATTCAGCCAAGTGATTTCATCATTTCCAGCTGAATCATTTTCTTAACTTGAAACCATCCATGTGGGGTTCCTGGAAAAGTTTCTATCTGGAGTTCCTACTCCACAGTAGCTCGATTAAATAGAAATATTCTATTCTGGACATTAAGTGTTTCTGGAGAGAAGACATCTTTGCAAACATCTTTTCCCTCCTGAGGTTTCTTAAAAACTCAAGGGATATCTCCACAGACTTCAGATGGTCTTGGCCACCCATCTTTTCTGAGATGACTCCATTATTTAAATGGAAAAATTCGAGGGAAGCAAACAGATCATAGGTAAAGTGGCCAAAAAAAGCACTTAACATAAATACATGGTAAAAACTCTGTGGAATCTTATCTCCCACCTATTTCTTCTACTAAAAGCATGACATTTGGGGCTCTCTGAAACATGTCTGTGAATCTGAATTTCACTCAAAGAAAACAAAATCCACAAAATTTTAAAAGCATAATGTTCTAAAAATCCAGCTGTTTTGATTTGACATTTGAAAACAGCTACTTTTTATTTTTACTTCTGAAATCATATCTATAGCTAACCATTTTAAATATTTCCAAAACCCAAATACTTTGTTCTGAGTTGAAAAACAATTTTCATTTACCCAAGATGTTTATTGGTTTTAACATTATTTTTTCTATGGAACTTTTGGGTTGATGCAGCATAACTCACCCTCACCCTTCATTCAGCCAGAGAACCGCACACCAAAAAAATCAAGATATGCCTTGTCAGTGAAATGTGATTGTCTCTGATCAGTGATACTGATTTTCAACTTAATATGTACTTTCTACCCATAAAGAAAAGAGCTTCATTGTTCTCATTATGCATGGAAAACATTTGCTGAGTATTATGCCTAATCAGTGTTTTAATTGAAGTACACATAAAGTGTTGAAGTACACATGTCTCATATAGGAGACAATGATTCCTATCTGAATATTTTAATAGTTTATAACAAAATTTATACATCAAACAAAACAATAAATTGACAATTACCATTAAAATAAAATGTAATTTAAACTAAATCAGAAGCTATAGCTGATTTCTTGGCATGAATAGACTGGCATCAAAGTGTTCTTTAAAAATAAGAAAAAAACTCACAACAAACCCATAAAACAAAGTAGCTGTAAAATTCAATCTTATCCACACTGACTTACCAAATTGATTTCTTTCATTAAATTATGAGATAAATTTTGGATAACTGACCTTTGGTAATTTTGTACAGAAAAACACTGGAATAAAAATAGAAAAGCTAGATGCTAAACAGGAAAATATCCATATATTACATTTCATTGGGAAACTTTAATGAGATGTACATGACTGAGAAGGAAGTACTGGTAGGTGTATACAAAAAAACCTTCTGGACCTGTTGTTAATTTCTTTCCAGAACCCTTACATGTACCTCCTTTACAGTAACCTCCTGATTTCGTCACTTTTCTCTGTATGACACTTAGTCACATTACATGCAACAGACATGATATTTTTAGATGTATACAAACATAAAAGAAAAACTGAGCAGACAGTACAATTCAAGCAATGTTTTCTAAACTTCAATATAAATATACTGCTCTGATTTACCTCGGAAAAATTTCACACAGATTTGAAGTCTAAAAAATTCCACTTTCCATTTGGATAAGTAGCTTTTATAGGTAGTCAGTGCTTTTTAATAGAATTCACTATTCAAGCAGTGGTTTACCAGGAGAATTACATAAAATAGTAAACCTCTATGGGCATATGTAGGAAGTGTTGAAGGGAGAACCCTCTTCTTCACATATTTGCAAATTCAAGGCCAAGAACTTGCCAGTTAGGAACGTGTTTTCTAAAGGAACTAGCAGTTTGGGATTCCTCCATTTTTTCAGTGTTCAATTTTAGAAACTTAAAGACTCATTAAATCCCACAAAGTAGTAAGTACTTATCCCGTGAAAATCCTTCACTGAGATACTCAAAATTTCATGCGCTTGTAAGAATTAGTTCCTCTATAAATTTTAAGTGATAAATTACAGGACATTCCTCAGTAAAGATGAGATGTCTTGGATATGAATGCTCATTTCTTTTTCTCAAATCATAGTCCTTGTTAAGCAGGCATACACAAATCACTATCCAGTGATGATTAAAATACATTAAGAATGTAAAGAATCAGGAACTCTAAATCTCAAATAACATGAAGAAATAATGGGGATGACTGGACAATTTTT
Source organism: Strix aluco (assembly GCF_031877795.1). Lineage (NCBI taxonomy): Eukaryota > Metazoa > Chordata > Aves > Strigiformes > Strigidae > Strix > Strix aluco. The sequence goes on along the minus strand of NC_133936.1, from coordinate 20,191,013 downwards.
TTGCATCCACTTGACTTCAGAAGCAGGAAAAGTCTCAGGGATTTTTTCAGGTCTTTTAGTTTCTCTATTCTTTTCTTCCTATATGTGTTTGCATAATTATATGGAAATTTCCAATTGTTTCATAGGTTTAACTGCAGAACAGAAAATTGCTTGTATTTTGTTTTGCTTTTTCATTTCCTTAAGCATTCATTTTATGCTATTTTCTTGTCCCTATAATCTGTTTTGATTTCCTTTAACATAGATAACAATTCCATGGCTGGATGATTTGCTTTGTTCAGTGGGTTTTCTGACAGATATGCATCGTCATGTTCTTTTCATTTTCTTCCAATTTTTATCCTGGCAATTGGTCTTTTAATAGTCTTCAAGATTTTCCAAGTTGTGCAAATAATTTGCCACTTAACAGTGGAAGTGCAGCATCTGATCTTTCCTCATTTTCCTAAAGAGCAAAGGAACCACTCTTGCTAGTCAAAACTGCCTTTAAGTTATTAGAAGCTAAAGTTGTGATTTGCACTCAGAGAGATAAGGATAAAGAATAGTGGAATGAAATGGAAGTTGAATTCCAGCTTAATGAATCATTTAGAAACACTACATCTTTCCCAAATAATCAGCAATCTTCACTGTCAAAACATAACTTTGCCAGGCTTTTCATCTGACACGCTGTTTAAAATGAGACAAAAATCGTATCATCTCATTTTCTGGTTCTTTTGAAAACTCCTCATTTTAAGGAGAGAAAATAAGTCATTCACACTTTTCTCATCCATAAGTGCTTGGAGAAGTAAAAATGAAAGTAGGAACTGCCTATGTTGCTTGGTTATAGCAATCACTGTGGCTAAGTGGCCACTCTCTTGTTTTCACTTGGTATATACAGAATTTGATATAAGGGAGCAGACCATTTCTGCAGTCATCTCTTTTATAAACTGAAGCCAATTGCATTAAAAGTGCAATAAACAGTGCCCCCTTTTGATCTGTATAAACCTTATTTTCTCCAAAATATAACATAGCCTGTTGAGACAGGTTCAGAATTCAGTTCTTCTTCATAAGCAGTTAAGGTTAGCCAAGGGGCTGCAGATAACAAAGCTTATCATTTTTTAACAAAACCTGGTGAACGAAGTTCCACAAAGAGTGTTAAAAGAGTACAGATTATCTCAATTATAAATCATTTTCCTTGAGCAGTTGCTCTTACTCTGTTTTCCTTTATGTGAGTGCTCTGTTTATTTGGCAGTGCTAGTATCTTTCTCCTACAGTGGCTAGAGAACACTGTTTTCTTCACTTTCCTTCAGTAAAACTACAGGAAAAAAACAATGCAGGTTTCTTACCAGGCAGTTTACTCAAAGAAGCCTGGATGGAGGATAATCCAGAACAGATTTGACAGATGACAATCATGCTCTGCTAAGTGGCACTAAGATATTAACATACGATGATGAAATGGGAGAAGGAGCAGGATAATTCACATCCAGTCAAATCAGCTAAAATGGTCCCATTGACTTCAGAGGTGACTATGTTCATGAAATGTCTGATGCTTGTCATATTCCATCTAATAGAAGAGAGGTGAGGTAAAGACAAACTTCAGATGGTTTTAAGTCCATTCTGCCATAATCTAGCACCCCAAAATAATGTTGCAATGGGTAGTGTTATCAAGGAAATTGAAATGTATAACGAGACTGTAAATTGATGAATGCTAGGAGGGATGCTATTACTAAATATAAGGCTTTACCCACTTGGAAAACAGGGATTTGAGTTAAGTGGCTGAAGATATAAAACCACAGATCTCTGCCACATCAATTAATTACAACTGGAGGATCAGCTACAGCAATTCATTATAGTGCCCATACATTAGAAAACTTCAACATGTTCCAAGTACATTCCATGTTAAAATTGAAAACTATCTGTAGATTACACTGGAATTCTTCAAAAAGACAGTGTCATGGTTTAACTCCAGTGGGCAGCTGAGCACAACACAGCTGCTTGCTCACACATCCCCTGCCAGCAGGATAGGAGGAAGAGAATTGGAAGGGTAGAAGTGAGAAAACTCGTGGGTTGAGATAAGAACAGTTTAATAATTGACATAAATTATTATTGTTGTTGTTGTTGTTGTTGTAATGAAAAGGAAAATAGCAAAGAGATAGAAATAAAACCCAAGAAAGACTAGTGATGCAAATGAAAACAATTGCTCACCACTAACCAACTGATGCCCAGCCCGTCCCCGAGCAGCAGCGCCCCCAGCCAAGCTTCCCCCTAGTTTTATTGCTGAGCATATTGTTATATGGTATGTAATAGACCTTTGGTCACCTGGGGCCAGCTGTCGCAGCTGTGTCTCCACTTTTTGTGCACCCCCAGCCCACTCGTTGACAGGGCAGTGTGAGGAGCAGAAAAGGCTGTGTAAGCACTGCCCAGCAATAACGAAAACATCTCTGTATTATCAACACTGTTTCCAACACAAATCCAAAACATATCCCCATACTAGCTACCATGAAGAAAATTAACTCTACCCCATCCCAAACCAGTACACATAGGCACTGTAGCGCCCACTTATCAGTCTAGACAGTTCAGACAGAAATATTTGATTAATGTCACAATAGAGAGCAATCCTAAAATGGAAGTCCCATCCATGTTGCTTCCAGATGAAAAGATCCTCGATGTGGCTGGTGAACTTTTGCAAACGGAGCTCTCCACCTAACGCCACAAACATTTTTTTGCAACTGCACAGATAGCTCAAAAGGTTCTGTAGTCATAGAATTTCACTATATCTATTATAGGATCTTTTAACCCTTTAGCCCAGCAAGTCAGAACAAAGTAAGTGGAGTCCTGCAGGACAAGAGTGAATGTATGAGCAGAACTGTGTTCAGTTCCTCATCCCAAATCAAGCTATGCCTAGAAATGTAGCCAGTGCCACCGGTTTCTACTAGTGTCAGCCCCTTGCTGTTTTAAGAAAAGAGAGAGAGAGAAAGATCACCAGTGAAAGATATGTATTGTCATAAGCATATGTACAATATGTCAGAGAAGGAACAGCAAACTGGCAATTTCTTTTCCCATCTATGGCTGTTTCTCTAGATTGCCTCCATTCCCAAATAGCAACTGTCTCAGTAGTATTAGTGACCTTTGGCAACAACATTTCTATCTTTTGGGGATACATTGATTTTCTCTGGCTTCCATGTAGCAATTTGGCATCTTATTGACCCAGAGCCCACAAAGTGGGCAGGATCACTAGCAGCAGGGGACTCTCAGAGATTTTTTTAGGACAACAAACTAGAACATGAGCTGGTGCAGGCTGCAGTGAAGAAAGCATCCATGCTACTCTAGATTCAGGCAGTTGTAGTGGACTGACAACTTTGTTTGGCAGATGGTAGCATTGGCTGATTTGTCTCAAAATTAGTTTGTTAGCCACAGACGGTACTTGGCTTGCTTGTCTTCACGTGTGTGTCCAGGCTCCAAGGGCTTTTGTTTCAGTTTACAAAAATCCAAATGAGTAAATGCTTAAGTGTTTGTAGAGTATATTAACATATTAACACATAAGACCACAGCACATCTGAGAACCCTCTCAACTTCACTTGTTTTCTAGTAATTGTTGAAGCGTTTCAGGGAATTGCTAGGGATCTCTTTTATACATGGACCATGTACATTCTATACATGTGTTGGGTTTTTTTCAGTAAAGATTAATGCATATTCCTTTTCCTGTAAAATACAATAATTTTGACAGCAGTAAATGTTTGGAATCCTTGCATGGATTTACTCTCATAGTGAAATTCTCCTGTATTCCTATTTAAAACTGTGCGATGTACCAGCTTGCTAAAGGCTACAAATAGATTGCTTTAAATTACATCCTGTGGAGGAGAGTCTACAGCCATCCAGCCTGGTACCTCAGCCTGGATGATTTTAATCCTGCTGATCTCTATTACCCAGTAATTACAAATTAAGCCAGTCTAAAACTGAATGGATCTACAGCCTTCAGAAGACCTACACTGATGCTTCCTAGAATACTGTTCCCTAAGTACTATTTGAAAGTTCTCCTATTATTATGTTAAAGGAAACCAAAGCTGTTTTGTAGACTATTTGTGAGAAAACTTTCTGTTTACCTTTGAGGTGTTGTAAAGAACAGCATGAGTCATGAGCAAATCACAGCCTTGAGATAACTCCACTAGATTCTTACGTCACCATGGGCAATGGGGTCAGTCCTTTAGTACCCTTTCTTCCTTTCACAGCTGTTTTTTTACAGTTATATTAGATGTACAGCTATGTTAGCTGACTGCATTAAGGGTTTTATACAACTCAGAGTAATCAAACAACTGCACTGCAAAAAAATAAAATAAAATTAAGAAACAGAATGACTAGCCTCAAGGAGAAAATAACATGGAGAAACATGAGATCTCTTTCAAAATAATTACTTATTCCAACTAAAAATTTCTAGGTATGTAGATTTCAGCTGAGGATACATTTTTGTCCAGAACTTTACTTATCATATAAGGCACAGTTCTGAAGCGTTTGTGTAGGGACCCAGCTAAAGGAAGTCAGAAAGAAAAGGACATAGGGCCTGAGGATTACACAGAAAGTATCTGAAAGTTTCATTTTAGTGTTGATATTCTCCTTTAAGTTACGCAGTAAAATTGCACAATATCAGAGACTGCTATATTTTTAAATCCCCGATTTCATACTCTTTACTGAGTTGCATTTTTCTCAGATGTCTGTCTGAGGTTTTAAGAATTTGCTACTCCCCGCTACCCATTTTGCAACTCTTCTTTAGATGTTTAATACAGTTTTGTACTCCTTTGACATCAGTTCATCCCTGAAAAGCACAAACAAGCATCTGACACTGAATTTTAGTGAGGTACTCCAGGAAATCCCCAGAGCAAAAAAAGGATATAATACCTCTTATTTCCAAACCTGCTCATGCATAACAAGGGTTAGCACACACTTCCTCAGAGTATATTTGTCTTCAGTAAAGCAAGAAAGGAAAAGACTCCAGTGAATTTATTTAATAATTGATAGTGGAAATAGACTCTAATGAAATTTCCATCATCCAGAAACATGAACTCTACTTTATATATACTGTCATTCATTTCTCTGCTAATAGCTGACCTGGCAGCTTCCTTGAATTCCCTACTTGGATACAAACAGCCAATCCACTCCTTTGCAATAAAGCTCTGCAAATCCCAAGGGAACCAGAGAAGTACTAGGGCTGTATGCATAGAAGCTGCATACCTCCACAGCAGCACAAAGAAGAAGCTGCTAAGGAAGCCCCATTAGAGATGAACCCTGATGTGGAAGAAAAATCAGAATGTTTTAGAGTGTATTTGTCTTTTTCTTTGTAAATCCTTTATGGGCTGGAGTTAGCAGAGGATTTAGAAACCCTCCAGACAAGCACAGAACCTAGGTCTTACTTCTGTCCAAGCTTCCTACAGCCCTTTTACTCCCTACCATTTACACTTGGAAGATTTGTGGGCTGGAAAGTGGATATATTGAGACAGAAACTCCCAACATATGATGGCAAACTGATTTCTTCATAGTACTCATCCTTTATTCTTTCTATATCAAGTGGGAAGCCTCCTGTAGCTGTTGTGTCTTCTTAAGACACTGACAAGTACTGTGTAAGTACTAAGCACTATATTTTAATATAGTTTGTATGCTTATATAACCTACCTTGAATAAAAGTTCTTGCATTGTGTACATGCCATGAGAAAGATGAAAAAGATATGCTTCTGACTGTAAACAATCAAATGTTTGGAGATAATGATAATAACTGATACTGGGCTTCTTAATTAAATATATTTTACAAGAATCACTGCTCTTGAATCTCCTATTTGACCATGTATAAAATTGTAAGACTTCCACTGCTTCTATGGGTGAAAGAGCAGAGAACTATATGAAAGACAACACTTTATTAAAATAAAAATATATTTATTACCACTATAATAATTTTTCCTCTGAATCAGATATTCCCTACCTCAACATTCCATTAGTGTCCCATCTTTCTAGAAATAAGTTAACTGAGAAGCACAAAGAAGAAAAACAAATCTGTTGTTTCCTAATAAAGTATTTGTCATCTAATTTTAGGCCTCAAATATGTCATCATCTTACTACATATACAGAGTGTCTCTTTGATTTCAGTAGGATTAATATTATGCAGGTGTCTCCAGAATCAGATTCTTTTAAAGCAGTCACATCAAATACTTTCAGAAGACTTAGTCTAATGATAATTTTTGTATAAGCTTTGTCATACAAAAAGTAATTTCATGTGGTTTACAAGAGTGCAGCTGTGACTATAGATACCCAATTTATGGTGAATATTTTATTCCCTACCAGCAGGTGTTCAAGCCAAACTTTATACACCTCCTTAGTCAGAGAGATCTCAGGGCTCAGTTTAATTTTCCATGACAACTAAACTCTTCCATAGCTGACTATGCAAGTTTGTATTGAAATAATTCTTCACCAGTTACCCTCAGTAATCAATAGCCTACTCCAATATTTATACTAAGTCAAACACCTCAGCCAGTTATTGTAGCTTTTATATTACCTGTATGTCAACAACATGTTCATGTGCATGTATAAATGTCACAAAATAATACTTTTTATAATCTCTGATCATTCCATTCATTTAAATAATTTATATGCCAAAATAGGCAGGAGTTTTTTTCAGTATCTCTTACTGCTTTTGAAGCATTTGTAATTGCTGCTAAAATCAGAAGGCACTGGGGAGTATAAACATTTCTTAAGCTAGAATTAGGAACCCTAGAGAAACATTCCATGTGGAAAATACACCATGCAACACCTGCATCTACTGCAATATTGTAATGCGACACATTCCTATTAGGTTGGTAGCAAGCATCTTTGAGGTCAGAAGCAAAGCGAGCAAATTGGAAATGTGAGCACTATGAACACAAAAGGAAAAAACTTAATAATGCTTAAAAGAAACAGAACCACAGCCAAAGCCAAAGGAACTCAATAGCCTCCACATATTCCTTGATTTGGTTGTCTTCTTTTTTTTTTATTAGGGTGAATAGAAGTCTACTAAATCCAGTTCCTTTAGGTACAGAGCCACCAAAGTAAATCTGAAATACCATTTCATATAGAATGCTAACAGGAATAAAACTAATTTTTCCTTCCTTGAACAACGTACTTAATAAAACACAATAGCTAGCAAACACTTCAGAAGAAGCAGCACTGCTATCCTTATCCAGCATCATCCATTGGAAAAGAAACAGGTGGTCTAGATTGTTAATTGAAATGACAAATCAAATATGATAAGTGCATCTGATACACTATTAATAGTAGGTAAAATATCTAGACAATTGTTGATTTTATAAACAACATGATAATGCCTTTTCTATTGAAAGGCACTCACTGTATTCACATAGTATAGTTACAATATTTTCAGTAATACTCAAAAAAACTTAAATGCAAATTCTCATTTCAAGACTTTAAGGAAAGCTTTAATTATTAAAAGATGTTGCAGATTGAAAACAGAAATACTCTGGTAGGAATTCCTTTCCATTTTCTCCATTCCAAATCATTAATAAATGTCAGCAGTTTAGGGTAGCAAAAAGATATTACTTTTATGTATGCTTGAAAATTATGTTTCATTTTGCCTAAGAAGGACTGGCTTTACGTGACCTTGTACAATTTAATTTCACCTCTGATTTGAGGATTAGTTGAAGAAGTAGTAATTGAAGTAGTTAGTTCTGACTAACTTCCTTACTCAAAAATGATGAATGTTTAAAAGTACAATTTTGTAGACCAGTGGGCAAATGATAAGATTACAAAAATGCAGAATAATCAAACTTCAAATTTTTGATGCATAGGCATAAAAAAATTTTTTTCTTTATGTTCTTGAGAAAGTTAAGCAATAGGGAAATATTACACAATTCAACAATTTGGAATATAAAGAAAAGCCCAAAACCTGTAAAGGAATATTTGAAGAGAATGAGAACAACAATGTGATCAGCCCACATATCAACAATCTGAATTAATTTCAAAATAAACTTGCAATTTGCCATATTTATTGGTATGTTTATAGACTTGCAACCATTCTGGTTACAGTTGAATTTTTACAATGCCCTTTGCAATGTAATCTGATAAACACATATGGAGAACTGTTAGGATACCTCTCAGCAAAAGCAAGCTTGTACCAAAAACAAGGGAAAATAGCCTTTATTTGTTAAGGTTTTAGGTATGGGTCTGTCAATACTCATTTTTCTTGGACATACCAATTGTAAATAATTTGAAACAAAATGTGATTAGAACAATAGTTCTAATCTACAAGAAAAACTTTGTTAATTCTATTAGCAGTTACTGCACAGAGTAAAGATGAGAGAGGACATAAAGAAGCAAGCACTTAGCTAATGCTTTTTCTCTAAAGAAAAGAGAAACCTTGCCATATAGAAATTTTTCTTCTACTTGTCTTCAGTGTTGTAGTATCCTAGATATCTAGATTGTTACGATCGTCTGTCATATATGCAACAGCTGTGAATCAGTTTAATAGTCATCAGAAGATTTAGCATTTAGATATGATACTGATAGGTCAGGATATGCACAAAGCAAGCGTGGAAGTGCTATGAGCTAGACACTGTGAAGCTGGAATGTAAGACTCAGCAAAGTATACTATCATAAAGATTAGGAAAAGTAACTGGAGGGTGAGCAGAGTGTCTGACTGACAGAGAAGACAGCAGCCTTCAACATACAAGTGGTTTTGCAAGTGACAGACACTTAGCAGCAGATGCAACAAATATCCTACAAGCAGGCAGTATTATCCAGGTGAAATTTTCGGCACTACAAAGGAACAATTAATTCAGCCAATGCTCTCAGTGAAGCAGCAGAAGAAAATCAGGAGAGAAATAAAATACAGTAAACTAAGCACAAATAGAAGTGTTTACAAATTAATTTTCAGTGAGTTATTCTGTAGCTAGTGGAAAATAAACTTCAGAATGCACAGCATAAACATTTTATTTTGACACTAGACAATTACATTTTGGAGTCACTGAATCTTTTCTGTGTAACTAAGAGCTAAGGGGAGTCCAGCCATAAACCAAGTTCTGTCCCTTACTGTCACTGCTAAACGGAAAACTTTAATCAGGCACTCCACTGGTATAAACCAGACTAGCTCCATTGATATTAATGACATTATAACAATTTACTCATCAACAGATTGATGCATTGAGTATTTGAAAATGCTAGACAAAGAATTTTTTTTCCTAGGAATAAGCATGACTGGGTAGTTCCAGAGCTTCCAGATCCCACAGATGAAACTATCTACATGTCTGCAGAGGCTCTGAGTTACTTTGTACAGTATAACAGGAGTAAGCAATTAAACAACAGTGCAGAACACAGTGGCTGTGGTTACATATCTCTGGTCGGTACATATGCACTTTCAGGACTATATTTCTTTCTCTTTTTGAATCATAACCCAATCAGCTGACAAGCCAGATATCTGTCGAGAATACATACAACAAGTGGTGAACGCTGTGACGTGCTCTTATGGAAATAAGATTAAGTATCCGAATAGTCTGTAAAACACACTCATTGTGCATGCTTCCTACTGGGAAAGCACCCTGGGTTTTGCCTGCCAGGGCTTTCCACTTGGCACTGACTGCCTCTGTGTAGCTGGATCGTGACTCATAGCACAACAGCTGAGCTCTGAATGTTACTGAGCAGAGGTGCACCACTGCGGACACTTTCCTTCTGTTGGTAAAGTCACAGAAGTCCGTAGAGTTCTGAAATACTTCAGCACAGGAGGGGCACTTGAGTCTTGGGGATAAGGCAGAACCTGAAGTGGAACTGGAATGGGTCAAATGTTAGGCAGCTGATAAACATATTTACTCCTTTTGGCCAAATGTATAGCTAAGCAGGATATGTTTGTCAATATATGTAGCAGTTAAAAGTCCTGAAAGGATGAATAAGGATCCCAAAAAAAAGGAAAAGTGGATACACTTTCCTCAAATAAAAACAAGTTTTATACACTTACAAGAGGAACAGTTAGAATAGACCTAGTGATAACTCACAGCTTTCACTGATGGTATCATGACAAAGAAATCTGCAGAGCAAGGAACCCATTCAAGGGCTATTCAGTTGCATTTCATTAGACTGGGAAAGGTGATGCTATAAATAAAGCATCAGATCAATATAGATGTATCTCAATATTATCCAAAAAAGTGTGAGTCACATTCAGCTACTTGAATGGGCTGGTAGAAATTGGAGTTAACAGTTTCCGAACTAAGTGTTCAGGACTAACCCAAAGTCTAAAAGTGATAGCAGAATCGACAGATTTGGGGTTAGCCAAGACAGAAACTATAGTTCTGTGTGTGGCACAGAGCCTAATCCTGATGCTAAAACCAACGTGTTGTGTGACTTTGGAAACTGCTCAGACTTAAAATATGAAAGAAATTGTAGGAACTTAGGGGATCAATTTTCACCTAATTTCGATATAATTTTACTAACTCCTTTAACATTAGAAAAAAAAACAGCCTAAAAAATTGAACAGCCTAATTGAAAGCTGGGAGTAATGATGTTTAAGCAGAAATTATTTTTCAGTTAATATTACTACTGGTTTGGAGTTTTTGTTTATTTGTGGTGTTCTGATGAATGGTGAAGAAGAAAAGGAGACTATCAGTGCTTGGCCTCATTAGTTTAGAGAGAGATAAGGGAAGCAGCAACTGCGAGACTCATTTTTGCTATTGTTCCAAATAAAATTTTTTATTATCACAGAATTTCCGTTTGTCTTTAAATAACAAGAGACTATGGAATTATTTCCATAGTATAGCCTGATGATCTGACACTAAACTGAAGGTGCTAGCGCTGTAGATATTCTGACTTCTATTTCTAGTCATTATTTAGTAAAAATATTGTAATTTTGTCTTTTTAAAGGAACAGATTTATAGTTTAGGAGAAGATAAATTGACATGAAGATTTGAGAAGTAAAATCTAAAAAAGTGTTAATTGCACTGACATTTTCAGGTACCATAAGAGAAAACACTGTAAAATTTCAGACATTTAATTATTCATGGCAGCAACAACTGTTGGTGATGATAATACATAACAGTTAATGACATTGAAAATATTCCACCCACAGTTGTCTTTGTTGGAGATTTTTTCTGTATGCTTTGTAATACAATGTGCAGTCAAATAATGAACAGGAGTGTACATTTGGATCATTACTAGGTACAAAAATGTCTCTCAGGAAAAAGCTTATTGAAACAAGTATGCATACAACACAGTATAAGCTATAAAATGAAAAAATGCATGCTGTGATAAAGTTGAAAGGGTTAGCCTTTGAGGAGGACAAATTCACTTGTGAAATTGAAATGATGATAATATTCTAAGTATTATAACTGCTACTAAAAACTGGCATAGAAAAGGCCTGTGAAGTATGTCCCTTTGCAGAAGAACAGAATTGGGAAGACGAAAATACAGTAAAACACATTTCAAAGGAAGAATTAAAAAGTATCAAGAGATTGCAAAGAAAAGGAAGTCAATATTTGGAAAGAAATTAAATTAGAATGACCTAGCTTTGATCTAACAGACTGGCGTGAGTGGTTGATGACTTCCTTAAGCAGAAGAAAGCATAGCATAGTATGTGCATTCAAAACAGTCAGTTAACAAAAGCAGATTTTCATGATAGAAAACACAATTTACAATTGAACACACCAAAACCAATTGTGTAAAGATATCTTCATACTCTTGAAACAAGATCCGTTCAGCTTAAGACTGGTACATTTGTTATGTTACTATGGAAACAAGCAAAAAATGTTAACTTATCAATCTATAAAACTGAGAACCACTAGGGATCACATTTTGCTCCTGGAATGAGAGACTAAACAAAGCAGAACCACTTCAGTTCTGAATGTAACTGGAAGCAAGTCAGAGCCTTCTAGGGTAAATTTCATCAGAAAGAGGATTAAGACCCATAGTCAGCATGTAGTACCATGGAGCAAGTTCAGTTTTAAAGGTTCTAATTTTGTTTATCATCGTGCCACAATTTCTGGCCCAGGGCTTTTTATATTTTATTTTCAGCTAAGAATTCAATTAGAAACAGCATGAAGTTTAAACAGTTAATGCTGTAAAAAATTTAAAAGAAATCATGAACAATCTACTGGTTTATGTTATTCTTATAAAAGATGTAACAGTGGATAATCTACAGAGATAATCTTACTATAAAATAGTTAAAATCAAATTATTAAAACCACATTTTAAAAATATTTAGCCAAATTTTTAAAAAGTTAAATAGATAAAAACTACGGAGTTTAAATTACATGCATTTATTTTTAATAAATCACATTCAGATCAATCATACACTCCTAAACCTAATCCTTTGTTTATATCCTGAACAAGGGTCATTTCCTGATCTGGGACTATGTTGAACAAATACTAGTTTCACCACCAAAAAAAAGTATTCCTAGCACTTCTTACAAAGAGCTGTATTACATGGCTAGCCCTTTGTAAACACTGGTTTTTAACATCTGGTCTGTTAGCAATATGACCGTTAACATAGGTTTACACTCAAAGCAATTTGTTAGTTTAGCCCCTAACACTCATACATTACATCTTTTGAATATAGTCACAAGCGACCATATTTGTACTTAGAAATATGCAATTTTCACTAAAATATAGTAACGTAGTTTGTACCACAGAAGGAATGTAATGTTTCTTTTTAACTTTCAAGGCTGATTTTAATGGGAGTTTTGCATATTCTTTAAGACTTTTTTAATAGTAGTAGTTCCATGGGGAAACACTAGCATAACATGTATCAGTTTCTATAGTCCTGGATGCTTTTGTCTTATAAAACATATGGGCATCTGTTATGCATAAGGTGCAAATTTCTCCTATATAACATTCAGTAACCTTTCTGTACTGCTCTCCATAAACTCAGGAGGAATAATACAAACTTAACCAGCACTTGCACCCCAGCAATCCCCCCAGCCACACACAATAAGGCAGATAGTTGAAACAATCCCCTTATAGTAACAGTCTTCCCAGTGCTAGGTAAACATCACAGTTGTAGTACAATGTTATATCAGACAGTTAAGCATTGCACTTGCATTTTATGAACATTTGGACAAAACTCATAGGCTTATTACCAAACAGCTGATATTAAAATACCTTTACACAGTAATTTGAAATGTGCGTGCAGAAAATACCCTCTATTTTTAAGATGTCCCATTTGAAGGCTACATACCATACCAGATTTTTAATGCCAAATAGCACCTAGTGCATTGGCAATTTAGCTCTCATATCAAAACTGAGGAAGCAGAAATCACACATCTTCCAGCACCTGGATCACAGTTAACCATTTTACGTTTCCTGTAAGAGTTTTATTTCTGTTTTATGAGTATGTCAAAATACAGGGAAATAACATTATTTACCCATACTTAATAACAAAATACGGACTCACTCTTGTCATTCATGGAACTTGGTTTGCTGTATTCAATACATGTCCATGGCACAGCATTTCATCAGAAGCAGGAAAAGTGTTTGCAGTGAGTTAAAACAAGGACTAAATTTGTAGGATAAGATATATCACTGAAAAAAGGTAAAATTATTGTGTGTTAATATCTTCATCTGAAAGAGGTAGCTTACTGTGTAGTTAGATATTTCTGAAAGAACAAAGATTTAAAAGCTAATTCCAATGAGAAGCAGGCAACATTTGCTTTATAGACTATCGCTGCATACAGCCTAACGGCAATAAAAGATTTATTTTAATTGTAAAATTTATATTTTATGTGAATTTTATTTAACATTAATTATGGTTGTAAATTAAAATTGTAATGTGAATTATGAATTGTAACAGGAAGGTATGGAATCAAAATTAGAAAGTGTATGTTGGAAATCTTTAAGTTCCTCAGTGGAAACATTATGAGAAATGTTTTTATTATTGCCCTAACCAAATTCTGTGGCATTTCAAAATAATATATATTTATATAGAAATTTAGTAAAAGGGGTGTTTTAATGTAAAAAAGTATAATTCAAAATTCCAGTCCTGTATGTAAAAGGTATTTTTAAAATATATTTAAAGTACACATAATAGAAACTGTGACAGAATCAAACCAAAATTTACATTTTTTACCTTTGAAAACCTTGAAAATTGTTTTGAAAGTAATTTGTCAGTTTATTTCCCTTATTCATTTAAATGGTATGGCAGAGTGAGTATATTTGTCATCCTACATGATTCAGCAAAGATTATTGTTTGCATAGAGGTAATATCTGGCTGAGTGGTTAAGCACCTGAAATACTTCTGTGCTTATTATTTATTTATTATAATCTTTGAAGGATGATCATGAGATTCAGATTTCATAATCTTTTTTCAAAGAGAGTGATTAAGCAGAAGTACCATTCAAACATACATGGAATCATAAAAGTAGGCTTTTTCTTTCCTAATAATAACCAAACTGGATTTATTCACAACTAATGCTTGGGAAATTTATATTCTTCTACAAATAATTGCATCTTTGTAAACCATTGGTTTCAAATAAGAACATTTATTATTCATTGTTCATTAATCTTTATTTGCTGTTTATAATTCATTATTCTCTAAAGCTAATGATTGCTTTCATCTGAGCAGGAAGGGAAAAAAGTAATACCATACAACATCACTCACTCATGAGAAATAAGAATTATTCCACAGATTAAACAAGCAGTTTATCTTCTATTAATTTATACATCATTTACTTGTCAATATTGAAGCATTACACATACATCTTCAAAAAAAAAACCAAAACCTGAAATAAAATTAAAATCAAAAGTTCGTGTACTGAAAAAAGAGGGAAGTTGATTTTTTGCCTGGATCTGCAGTGATATCGACTGAGATGGTAATCTGAGAAAACTATTTCTATTTCACTCCCAAAATCTAGGTAGTAGAAGTATAAAAAGGGAGCATTAAAAAACCATTTGTGTGGCAGAAATAACATTTTTGGGGGGAGCACGAAGTTCCCTAACTTTTTTGAATTTGTTTTGAATAAATTAATTTGAACATAATTTCCCTCAATATTTTAAAGCTCAATGAGTTTAAACTCCATTCCAAATGGTTTTAAAAAGAAAAAAAAAAACAAAAACAAAAACACACAGACACAAAAAACCCCCAACTTATTTAATTTGATGGCTTCTATTCCAGGTATTGGGCAAGATCTAGCATTGAAATGTTAATTTAACAGTATTTAAAATAGAGTTACATTTTTAAATCCTGCTTTATCTGCCCAACGAGCCTTTTATATTTCATGCATACATTCATCTATACCAAATCCTTTTCAGCAAATCACAATGTAAGCCAATACACTGGGAAGAAAGAAACAAAAATAATAAGTTGTTTACTCAAAACTTCTGTGACCCCTGCTAGTCCACTCCTACTAGATAATTTTATCTTAGTTTCCCTGGTATTTATGTGCCACTCAGCCAGCACTGAAGCTATGACTGGCTTCCATGGGTGTTTTGCTTATGAATTAGCAGCAAAGAGACCCTGTGTGTGGAGACATGACTGATTGTACATAATAGTTCCGTAAGCAGAGATAAATTAGACAACTACATTGGTTTGCTTTTGTGATGCTCCATCTGTTCAGATCTGTTTATTTTGCCAAAAGCAAAAAGCAATTTTCACCAGCAAAAGTGCTTTAACTTTGAGAAACAAATTGAAAGACCACAGTGGTAGGCAAAAGCAGTACATTTAACTACATCTGCAGGACACATGCCCAGACACCATATTAATCAGCTCTTAAGCTTCTGCTGTAGAAACACGGTCTCCCGTTGTTGGAACTTAAATATTTTTTTCTATGAGCTTTAGATACTTAGTGAAAAATAACTTTTCTTCAGCATTTCAACATGACTGGAGAGACTTTTACACAGCAGCACATCCCCTCTTTCACATGTATTTCCCCACTGGAGCAAAGGTCTTCCTGAATTCTAATGAGAACTACATTTCAGAGTTTATCCATGTTATTTTCCATTATTTGGAATAACTCTGGACAATGAAAAGTCTTCTTAGTGGTTCCCATGACAGCAACCTTTTAGTTACTAATCCTGAACATATGGCTGGAGTAAAAGGGTGTTTCAGGGAGGTGCAGCACTGGTTACAGGAAGTCAAGTAACCCTGGGGATGGCCTTATAAAAATCCTCCAACCAGTGGAGTGTGCCTAAGGCTGGGGGGACTTCAAGACTATTAATTAGTGCAAAAACTTCTCCCATTTAGTCTAGTTGACAGATTACTCCAAAACTACTTTCTACATGCAAGAAATCGATGTTGCTTCAGTTGTCTTCCAGAATAAAAACAGCAGAGAGTCCAGTGCTAGGAATTTCTGAGAAGAGGTTGGCCAAAAAAAACATGTTTCAGGAATGACTCATACAATTGTCACAGATAACTTCATCTAAAGATACAAGCAAATCATGGTTTGCAAGGAAAGGAAATACCATGTATTAGACCAACCACTATAGCTGGAAAAAAGAGGTAAGCCTTTGACACACAAAATATTTTAGAAGATGAAATTGAGTCTTATCCTAAGTATGCAACAGGTTTCCTGGCCCTGTGATTCACTCATCTATAAGCCTATGACTCTGCGGTTCATATGCCGTAAGAAAATGCTTCATAAAGTTATACCTTTCTCATTATGAGCATAACAGCTGTCACCTGAACTGCAAGGCTGAACAGGGCATTTATTAAAATACAAACTGTTAAGTTTGAAATAAAAATTCTCAGTATTTAGCCAAGAATCATAGCAGACCAGTAATCTTAGTGATTCAGGCATCTAATGCTGATCAACTAGTTACATAAGCTTATCTTTATCTAGAGGATTTGACGATGTAATGTGTGGGTGAAAGGGATTCTGAAGTTGAATTGTCCCCAAAACACAGTACTCTTAAGAAAACATTACATCCAATCTTTAACTGTGTATTGAGGGAATATAAATACTCCCCACCCCCCCCCACCCCCCACCCCCATTACTGTCAGGTTATTTTCTAATCAATGATCAGCACTTGTATTCACAGTGAGATAGTTGTCAATAAATATGCTTAGCATCTCAGAATTTGGCTTTGAAGAAGTGAAAGCTCTGAAATGCTATTGAATGAAATGATTGTCCTGGATTTCTCATGATTTTCCAACCTTCCATTGTGATGGAAAACCTGGATACACAGCACATTCCTGCAGTCAGCATTGCATTAAGTCTTTCAACTAACAAACACAAAAGAATTGTATATAAAAAAATACAAAACCATTGTATAAACATATAACATTTGTATAAAAAAATACAAAACTTTGGCTGAGAATACAATTAATCGTATCCGTTAATTTGTGCCTTTTATATTCTTTTTTTTTCTAATTTAAGAGGGAGCAGGCATAAAGCACAATATTCTTGCTCCATACTTTTTGTTGCAGAAATAAAATTGCAACACATTTTTCTGTAAAAAGTTTGGAACCCCATTTGCAAAGGTGAGCATAAGCAATGAAAAGAGTCATAGAGCATGACTGCCTGCATAAACAGAGACTAGCCATGATGATGAAAGGTGCCCTTCCAAATCTTTTATAAAAGTATTTATCCTAACTGAAACTTCTTAATTACATTAAAATGCCTCTATTTCATTAAAAATAAGAAATAATCAGTAGTTATCTACATTAGTGTATATATTTCTTCATGTATATAAACCGTGAAATTCTTTAATTTTCTCTTTTCTTAAAGAAAATGGAAGCTTCTTTTATCATCTTTGAATGTGGTATACTCAGTCTTCAAGTATAAAGAGCTAGTGCCAGTGGTACAGAGTTTGAGAGCCCTGTTAAGTTATACTAGCCTACTGTAGAATATTATCATGTTGAATTTCTGTATAATATCATGCCCATGAACTAAATCTATTCTGACATTTTTATTTAATCATCTCCAGCTCCAGACAGTTTAGGTACTATGGATTATCCTTACCACTTAGGTACAAAACCAAAGGTAGAAGGTCTCTGTTAGCATCCAAAGCCAGCGCATGTATGTGCATATGTGTATCAGTTGCCTACACCTAACTTTCAACACAAACTTATGTTTAGTTGAACCCTGACAAGGATATAACTACAGTTGAATGGATCCCTTATTTACAAAGCACTCATGGGATGCGATAATTAAAAGTTAATTTATCTACAAGAAAATTTTAAAAACTTTTTCCTGTGCTATGTCAATTCCAAAGTTTGAAGAAGAGAGGACTATAGAGTTGAGTAGGATTGGAAAGAATGGTCCATCCCTTGCTTCCCAGACTCACAACACTCTGTTTTCTTTTTTTTTTTTTTTTTTTTCCCAGTCTTTAGCTCTTCAGATTACAGGAAATATTTTTAACGTATCCTGACTGTAAATTATGCAGCTATGTCTTCTTGAATCCACAGCAAGTATAAAGCAATAGCCAAGAGAGTAAACTACTCCCATTTACTTCAACAGGCACTGACACAGAGGCCAGTGATGATAATTTAAATGTCATTGATCATCCAAGTACATATTTCAAAAAAGAGAAAATATTGCAGAGAACTCAATAGAGAACTACACAAAAGCTAAAGACCATCCTAAATTAAAACACAGAGAACATCATATTTGTCAGTCTGAATATTGATTAATCTTATTCAGTCACATTAAGCTAACTCAGAGGAGCTATGGTTGAAAAATATATCCAATTCTGACTGTCAACACAAGAATACAGACAAGTCCATTGTGAGCATTAATTTTGAGTAGCTTTTTAATATCAGCTAATACATCACACAGACAGGAAAAGGGCATAATGCGTTTGTTTTCCTGAACGACAAAGCAGGTTGCCAGATTTGGGGAAATAATGCTGAATAGAAATGAACTAATAAAACCTGGTATTTGTTACTGTAATTGCCTTTGATGGAGTAGGTTTTTCACATTCCAGAATAAAAATGTGCAGGATTTGAACCATATTTCATTGGGCAATAGTGCCAAAATGGGTTTGCATTCAAGTTATCACAAAATGCAAACAGAGACAAGATTTGTCAAAACATTTTCAAATGTGTGATGATGTCTTTAATGCATGCCAAAGAGGTATTGAACTATGACAAATAAAGTTAAAAACATGGCCCTGTTTGATTTCCTAAAAGGTTGCATACATATCTAAATACATCTTTCTATTAAGCTGATTCTCTGCAGGACTGTCACAATCAAATATAATATAAATAGCACTTATTAACAAAAACCTTTAAAAATAACTAAAATCCAAGATTTGTTAATAATAAAATCAAAATGTTGGGATTTCAAAGTGTCTTCTCTTTTTCTTCAGTCACAAAGATTCCCTATTTAAAAAGTTTAAAGAATAAAAATTGTACTTTACAGAGTTAATGTGGAAACTGATGGCATCATCTTTGTCATTTATTTAACATTTCCCTACTCATAGTGTTGTTTTTTTAAGGTAACAGTATCTGAATGCCTTGTCATTTACGTCTTAGATACAATTACAAATAGTATTCTATGTCTCTTGGCATGTTTGACTAATCTTTTTGATCCTCCTTTCTGGTCAGAAAGGTCACCACTGTGCAATGATGTCTTTTTTCTACCATCAAGATAGAAAGCAGTTGGAAGACCTAGAGAGTTTATATTTTCTTCTGGGACTAAAAAAATACATCCAATTGTAAATTATTTCTGTCTATGATGCAGAATTTAGAGTACATACAAACAATGAACAGAATATTAATATATGACATATCAGAGAAAAGTTTATACTTTATATAATACTTGCAAGAAAATTAGAAGTCTATAGGGTATCAGAGTCCTTGAGGATATAAATCTAATTTTTCAATGGAAAAAGTAGAGAAGGAAAATTTGACTCAAGACTGACTTGCATATAAAGACTAATGATCAGAGTAGGAATATATTTATAAAATGGCATAAAAATAAATTTGAGCCAAGTGTTGAATACCTACAGGAACATACTGAGGTTACATTGCTAAAGAGACCCTCTAGGAGCAATGGTACCTGATAACTCAGTGTCAGTCCCCAGGACCCAAGGAGAGTGTTCTGCTTCTTCTGCCCTAACATGACAAAAACATGATATAAGCTATCATTTTCCCAAAGGTACTGACTGTTGTTATGGATATACTGGGCTAGATTGAACTATAGTCTGATATTTTATGACTATTTCATACTATTTTCCTAACGTTCTCTATTTCTACATCTCTCTTGTATGCATCCTGGTGTAATACTGCATCATGAATCCTTGGGGGCAGATCCTCAGCCACGTAACATCCTTCTTATGCTCTTGTAGCTAGCAAGAAGTAAATCACAGTAGCAGGGAAGCTATATCTTCCTCTTGTACAAGAAATTCTTGAGTAGCATAAAAGCCAGGCTAGTACTCATCTTACATGAATTCAAAATAAAACACATGAGTAGACCATTCCAAGAGCGAATGGAACTGATTGCACTTGCCAAGGGAAGTGTCCATTTGACTTTCAACACACAGCTGTCTTGCCATACTACTTTGTGCATGGAGGCTCCATATACTAATTAGGTCTGTATTACCTACTTATTACAGGCACAATCATCTAAACCCAGATGAGAAATTATGTTTTGAAGTTCAAAGTAAAAATTTAATTCTGAATGTATCATTCTTTCTGGGATGTCACTGATGCATATACACTACACAGAATTTCTAGTATCAACAGTGACTCGTAGTTCATTTTGAATTACTTCACTGAAGCAGGATTTCACAGATAACAGACACAAGACTTTCTTCTGAACTGAAATACTTCCTAATAACTGTTAGCATGGAAATTTATCATTGAAGAAAACCTTAATTCAAAGTTTCATTTAATTTCATTCTACTTTTAATTTAATTTTACTCACATTTCATTCCATTTTACATTGTAGGTGACATTTCATTGAATTTTTGGTTCATAAATACTCATCAATTTTTCAAAGACTGCCAGTATAGAAGGCACTTGGTACTGGGTCTTTTTTAATTCTGCCACTTCAGCCAAAAAAGAAGAGGAGAATATCAGAGGCCAAGATGAAATTCAAGAAAAAACAAAACAAAACAAAACAACCAAAAACCCAACAGAACCCCAAAGAAAAATCTGGTCCCACTGAGGAAAGTATCAAAATATCTACTTACCTGAATGAAGCCAGAATTTTGTATTTTCTATCTTGCATATACTCTAGTTTTGAACCTTTTTGGCCAAATACATAGAAAGCATATGTGGTTCTCTATTGATGTCTTAGCAATGTATGAATGGGAATGTGACAGATAGTAGAAATAGATTTTAAATTCTAGAAAACTTAGCCACCATATTCCTCAATGAACAAGACTTGCTGTACCTTTCTGGGATAAATATTTCATCAGTCATTTAGGTTGATTTTGAATAAAGTGAATCAGAGTTATGAATAACTTGGGCAGAGTTATTTGCTCAAGCTTGTCTGTAGCATTGCTGGAGAACCTGTAATTAAAACAAGGAAGTCTCCTATTAAGTCCTTGATATAATGTCTGGGAATACTGGAAAAACTTTAATGTAAATTTCATTTTAAAAATAAGATTCTTTAGGGCAGCGTGTTACTGAATATTCCTATTATCGATCAGAAGAGTAGTCAGACATCTCTATTGTTGGCATGGATCTTCAGGAAACAGATATTTCTGATTAAGCTATCACTGTCTCTTGGAGGAGTTGAAGCAAAAGATCCTGCCCCAAAATGTGTTTCTGTGTTAGTCCAGTTGTTTATATAGTGCTTTCATATATATTAATGTTAATCTGCCATGAAATTTTCAAGATGGTCAGACAGGAATTTATCTCGAAATAAATCTGCATTTGGTTAGATCATGAAAATGTTTAATCACCTGTAAGTGTTTTCATTTCAAACTCTACTAGAATCTGGCCATAACTGTTATGTGATTCTCCTGAAGGTACGATTGGAACTTTGTACTGAATCTGTCTGAAACCATTTGATAACCATTGTAAATTATTAATGAAAGAAGGAGCTGCCAAAGAACACACAAAACAGGTTGGCCGTAGAGGCAAATTCTCAGGCTTTGAAGATGACCAGCTTGTCAGCGGAGTCCCATGAGTTATATATTTTTAATGGAAATGCAAAATTCTTTTGTGTACGGGGTCAAGGAAGTGCACTGTCTGCCTGTCTTATTTACAAGTAACATCTTTTGGAATAAAAGAGATTTTGCTTCAGCAAGAGATAGCATTTTCAGAAGATAGAGCAAATCTTTTTAGTAGACAAGTCTGTATTTTCTGTATCCTTATCTTCTCCACATGTAAACATATGTGAGCAACTACTCTGTGTATTGTAAATATGTTTTGATTCTTACAAAATACACAATCACAACATAATTCAGATTTGGAATTGTTTTTCAAACCTTTGAAAGATGACAAGTGCTTATTTATAATTTATAATTAATGAAATAATTCTATCTTATAATTTAATTTGTCTAAATTTATAAATTTTGGATGCAGAACCTGGCTTAGGACTATCTTGTGCTTCTTCTCTGTCAGTAATTCCAGTCAAAATGCTACATTCTACACAGCCATAGATGAAAAAGCAATGATATAAGTGATTTTACTCAGAAAATTTTGCAATACTTAAGTATATTCTGTATTGCGTCAAAAGTTTTAAAGACTGTCACAAAATTATAATCATGTGATGAAGGTACTGATAGACAACGAGTATTCTTGAAAATTTGTATTCCACTCTAACACAGAGCTTTGTTTCTATTTCTTCTAAAGTTTTAAACAGTTTTGGAGATATGACAAGTTTACAGCAAGCAAGTTTAGCACATAGGTCAAGTCAGCCCTAGAGGCAAGTATATGTTGCTGTTTATGATGTTCTAAATCTAAGAAACTAAACATGGTTGGAGTCTTTTTTATGATTAATGATCCTTGCCTTTCTCAGTTAGCAATTCTGAGAGCTACATAGCTGAAGGAGAGTACTATATTTTTATTTTCTCAGTTCCATCCCGTAAGAATAAGGTATTTGCTTTTCAAAAGAGGAGCAGCAAAACTTTCTGTAGAAAGAATATGCAAAAAAGCATACATCTAATCAGGCATATACCATTTTGAGAGAACAAGCAAAATAGGCACTTGTGTGAAGATGCCTTCTTCCTAAATCCAGGAAATGTATGGAGTATGAGATGAGGAATGGATTCCTTTTAGAATAACATTTACCACATCTACTTGCAAGCAAAGTATGCTTTTCCATAACTGAAACCTTTTACTTCAATGAGCAGAATAGGGAGATCAAGGACCTGGAGCTCTTTTACAAAGGTCTGTCCAGTAAAACACTATATATAGGTCTGATTATTGAGGAGTAAAGGTCAGGCTTTAAACTACCTCCTGGCTTTTCTCCCAAAGCTAAAAATACAACCTATCCCAAGTGACAGAAAAGATTTTCAATCATGATGCTCATTTATTTCTTCTAAGCCTGTGATATTTTCTTCAAATCGATAAATCTATATTTAGTATCCTAACAGTAGAGAACAAAATGTGTGTTTACTGGAAAATAGTTGCATTTAAATGCTTAAATAAAAGCAATCAGATACATTGAAACTAGCATAAAGATAACACATATACAGGAGCATGAGCCTATTTCTGTGCAGAATGACCTTACTAGCTTCACTTAGCATTACAAGTAATTTAGGATATGACACTATGACTCTAATGACACATAGGTACTGTTACACTTCTTGACAAATTTCCAATACATACAATAGCTAACAGTTAATGACTCTCTATCCCTTGCCCAGTAGCAACTGCTGCTAGCAAATATTCTTAGTGTATAACATGAAATGCAAAGGAAACATAATTTTTTAAAATTTAACAGTAGTTTGTGACAGATTTGTTAATAATTTAGACTGCAGCAGTTCTCAAGTACTGTATTACCCACTCATTCACAGCTTATTTCTTTTAAATATCTACATATTCCATAGGTATGATTGTCTGACTGAGAAATCATTTATGAACTAAAAAGAGCAATTCAAAAATTCATAAAGTGTGACTAGTAATTTAAAATAGACTGTTCTGAGGAAAAAGAAATCTAAAAAATCTACAATAATTCTCCACATTCCAAAATTTTTAAGCATAGCCTCTTTAGAGATCCCACCATGGTATCCTACAGTTCTGCAGTTTGAGAGTTCACTCTAAGCTTCAAGAAGGAAATATACAATTCCTTGTTGTGTGTCAGGGGAATTAATCTATAACTAGTCTGTGTTAGGAGTAGCCCACTTCTATTTATTCCATTCTAAATGGTGCCATGTCTTTAGCTACTCTTATGACCTTATTTGTAGAAAGGAAAGCTGTGGACTTAGAGAGGCTGCCCTTCTAATCATGTATAACCTGTAGCTTCTAAATAACAGCAGACTTTTCACAGCACTCCCAAAGAGACTAGACATGAAAAGAACTTCTCAATTTTTCAATTCTTTTCATTTTTTTTTAGTCAAACTGTTGCAGCAGAAAAAAATACTCCAGTCTGAACAGCAGTGATATTGCATAACGCAATGCAGATACATTTAATCATCATTGACACACTGATGAGGAGGTAGATAGAAGTAACCATTGACTTGCTATTAATACCATAGCAAAGGATAAAAATAATCCCTTGAGTTTATAAAAAGTATTGGAAAGGATGGGAAAGCTGACTGAAAAGCAGATTTTAGAAGGTAATTCAGTTGCAACAGGAACGTTAAAGTTGAAAGAACTTCGATGCCATCAATTCCCACCTGCTTCTGTTGCAGAAAATCACACCAAATAATCTGTTTACTAAACTTACTAAATTCCAACTTAAACACAATTAGGTTTTTTGGACCAACTGCTTGAAAGGCTGTTTCAGAACTAGATTATTTCAATGATTATGTACTTTTATCTAAGTTGCAGCTGAGGTGTGTACCTGAGCCATTACTAACCATTTCTTCTGCTGCTGGTGTTGATTTTGGCTCAAATATTTCTTATCTCATCCCCATGTGTTTCCATACAGGACTTGTCTGCCCCCTTAACCTTCACTTTGTAAGGCTACATATCAGTTTCTCTTAGCAAGATAAGCGTCTCATTCTCTTGGCTACCCTTCTCTGCACCTAAGCTGATTTGTTTCACTTTCTTGAACTCGAGCGCTCAGAACGGAATTTAGCATTTCAGATGAAGTGTCACCAGTGTCTTATAAAGTGGCATTCATATGTACTTTATGAAATGCATTTTAGGATCTCATTTGTCTTTTACACAGCTTGTTTCCAAGTTAGCTGCTAGATTTGAGTGTCACCATCATCAGTTTACATTGGAAGATATTCATTCCAGAGAACCTGAGCAAAACTACTTTACGGATCTAAAAGCTGTTCCAAGGTCACAAAATCCACTTCCAAACACCACTTATCCCATAGGTTAGTACTGCACCAGTGTACATTTGTGAATAGCTCTCCAGTGTCATTTAGATACCTATTTAACTGGGGTTTTAGTAATCGTAGCACACTTCTTTACACTGTCATGTCTATTTCATTGATCAATGCAGGAAGCTTCATAAATGTAGATATGGTATTTTCCAGAGATTTTGTAATTAGCATTGCAAGATGAGCTATCATAATTGCTTGCCTGACAGTAGTTTCTCATAATTTATAATGTCTTGATATATAATGCATATCCTGTAATGCATTTCAACCAATCTGTAACTATCACAGTCAATCATCTTGGAACAGTGTCACAGTATGAGCTGCTTTTAAGTCTATAGTAAGTGGTTTGTTTCAAAAATTCGTTGTATTACAGTAGGTAGCATTGTTTTACAACCACGCCTGCATAAACCCTACAAGATTTCACTGAATATCTTGTTTGTCCCGGGCAGGTTTCAGTTCTTAAAGGCTAGGCATCAATGAAAGTAATCAGAGATTAATTCAAAATATACACTTCTCCTGTTAGTGGAACATGACTGATGTCAACAACTTCGTTATAAAATGAAAGTTTTACTCTTGACTAGAAAGCAGTAAGTTCAGGTTTTTAGCTGAAACTTTCTGACACCTGTAAGTGTTATCATTTAAGGAATAATCAGCAGCGCCTTGGCCAAAACAAAGGCAATTATATTGTAGGCACAACTGATACACACAGCTGAGGCAAAATTTAAGCTGGAGCTTTCTATTACTTGATACTTCCAAAGAAATGCCCTGTGCTGGCAAAAAAAAAAAAAAAAAAAAAAAAAAATGACCCTGTATAATCTATTTAATAAGGCAATTAGGACTAGCTGTTTCTGAAAATGAATCTGTAACCATAAACACCTTGTCATTAATGCTGAAAGAATGAGTCTTGTCCTCAGCCTGCTTCAAGTGCTTATTCTTGACCCCATATTACCTCCTTACACAATGAGGTGTGTGTGTCTAGTGATCTGGAATAGGGAGGAGAATTGAGTTAATATTAGCCAGCCAAAAACCAGTTTAATTTTAGTCCACTATGGTTTCACATAGTCACACAATCATATGTACTTGCACAAAGGAAGGGGTTGCATAGAGTGGAAATTAGCAGTCCAAGACAGGCCAGGTCTGATTCTGTTTGCAGAAACATTGGCTTATGCTGATGTACAGCTTCTGCAAAATTTAACCTTTTGCTGCACTGCCTCAAACTGCTGTTTGTATGGATAGTGACTGCTCTTTGAAATTGTTAACACTGTAAAGTAGACCAAAAAATTATTTATGGAATATCTCTTAGCAATGAAGGTACTCCTGAAGATGAGAAACTGTATTAACTACCAGCAATTTCTAAGCAAGTACTCACATATAATGATCGTAATTATAGTATGTAATACTTTAAAAGATTTTTACATGTCATATACAAAAACTTCACAAATGTGCAGAACTTACACATTTCACCAAACGTAATTCCTTTCCTGTCAAATATTGTATAAACATGACAGAAAGAATTCTCTTATACCAACCACCAGAAAGAGCGTGTGATACACATTTCTTCACTGCAAGAATAATTTCTATTCTGAGAGGAGCAACCTGAAGAATTCAGTACGTACTTTCCTAGCCCAAAGGAAGCAGTCAGTCAAACACTCTCATGCTGCATCTCCCTGGAAAAAGTATACAACATTTTTCTCATTACTAGAACTGCTGGGGGTAGAAATTCCAATCCAGACAGGACTGTGAAAGTTTGGAATGTAGCTTTATTCTGGAAAAAAAATAATTAAGTTGGAAAACTTATACTTTCTGTGAAGAAAAGTCTCCCTCAAAATTTTCAGCAGCCTATCCAAAACTTCCATTTTAATGGCTTTTTGTGGTCCATTCTATTGTGTTTTGTGTATGTTCCTCTTCCTTCTGAGCAGAAAAATTCTCATCATGGACTTACAGTACCCACATGTCATCAGAGAAAAACAGTTTTATGATCTGACCTAGAAGGGGTCTGGAAGGGAAATTTCCCTCACTGAAACTGACTGGGCCAGGGTATTCTAGAGATGTAACTAAGTAATTACAGTGAGTCTTAGATGCCTAATTATCTAAATAGCTCTATGAACCAGAGCTTTATCTGAGAAGAACAGTTACAGCTTGTTGTGACTGTTTCTCTGAAATCTTTTTCTTATCTTTTTAGCCTACATGTTTCAACCTACCTTCAATTTTTAACACATTTTCAAGGTGAAAACATGCTTGGAAAAAAATATGGGATTGATCAAACTTTCGAATATTTGCTGCTATCTCTAAAATCTCTCAAACTTTCACTGAAACTCAACAAATCTGTTCAGCCTTTACATGCAGTCATAAATTATTTCAACCCAGGATGCCTCCGTCTCATATACAGGCTCATGCATTTGCAAGTGAATTTGGTAACTGGGTATTCCTATGCTTTGTCAGTATGTACAAATCAGTTTTGCATACAGGCAACATGAAGTTTCCCTCCTCCTTCTTTCACTGTCACCAGTCTGCCTACTCCTGAATGGCCGCAATTTCTACTGGCTGACCCACTGGGCACTGGTTTCATTCACCTGTATCTAGAATCTTCCCTCCACTTTTAAATGTAGCACAGGAGACAAACAGGATATCTAAGAGAGGCCCTGGAGTTTTGCAGTACACAACTGAAGTCAAAACGTATCTTAAAGAAAGCAAAAGTTACACTGGATGGAAAAATGCAAGGTATGGTGCAAATACACCTTGCAAAAATGCAAGGCTAAGGTGTGGTGGCAGTAACATGAGATAAAACTGTTAGTTATAGGATAAAAGTCTTGATAAAAAAAAAAAATCCTTACAGTCTCAGTTTGTGCATGTCTGCATGTCTTACAAACAGACATCTCTTTCTCTCAGCCCTGCAGCATCAGCTTCAGCAGTGGCTCCCTCAATCATCAATTCTTCTCTAAAAATTCCCACCAACCTACCACCTTGTCAGCTTTAGCTGGTGTAGCAATTATAGCCATGGGGTTTCTCATTTTGCTGTGCAGAGTAGTTCTAAGCACTGAGATAAATCACAGTGATAAGATGCAGACTGCTGCTCTTCAGTAGCATCTCATTGACAGAGATGTTCCAGCATTAGAGGAAAGGTTAAACAGTTAGAAAAAAGTTAAAGAAACATCTTTCTTCCAACTATGCATCTTGGGTTATTTTGAGGTTTTAGGAGAAAAATTATTCATTTCCATTCCACACAGGAAATTAC
The DNA here is from genome assembly GCF_031877795.1 of Strix aluco. NCBI lineage: Eukaryota > Metazoa > Chordata > Aves > Strigiformes > Strigidae > Strix > Strix aluco. The sequence goes on along the minus strand of NC_133936.1, from coordinate 20,162,470 downwards.
TGTACTTCATATTAAAAAAAATAAAACTTTTTGGTTTCAATGACTTTCAGTGACTTTACTCTTTCTTGCATAATATCCACTGTGTTTATTTTGAAATAAGACAATATATTTTAGTTGGGTAGTTATTTTTCATTATCCTTCATTTGTCAAAAAAATAAATGCTCTTATCCAGTTTTTGTACAATATTTAAATAAAATAAAGTCCATTTACATCCATTTTCTTGTGGCAAACTACTATATTAATTTCTTCAATATTGTGCTGCATTTTGTAAGCCTTCTTCCTCCAAGCATCTCTGTAATTGCTTGCTGTTGAAAATATTTTTAGTTTTATTTGAAGATGTTATAACCAATACCCTGTATATTGAATTAAGTAATCTTACGGTTAATAAAACCTTATCACAATAGCCTTTTTAACACCAGTATATACTAAAGGAAATCTAAATGTGGCATTTAATTTGTTAGCCTGATTATGTGTTTTCACTGAAGCAGTATACTAATAGGCAGGAACAGCTATAAACACATAGTAGATTAGTGTCTAATTTTCTTCAACTTCTGTAGCAAAATAATTGAGAATCAGATACCTAATTTCCATTTTTGTCATTTAATTCCTCCTCCAATATGCTTTTGGAGTCATGTTTAGATACTACAGTAGGTGTGAAGGTGGACAGAGACATGTCCACATTCCATGAGAAGGGCTGCTGTGGAGCACCCCAACCACTGAAACACCACAAGGCTGGCAGGCAACTCTTCTTCCATGCAAGTATCTTTTGGAGGAAATCTGGTCAGCTGCAAGCCTCCTGAGAGGCAGAAAGCAGGTGCATATATACTCATTGCTAAGCACTCAGCATAGCTCATATAAGTCATGACTGTTTGTTTCTGACATTTTAAATAATTACCTGAGACATGAAGTAATGTAAAAACCATCCAACATAAGTATTTTGATAAGAATGTAGAGCACTTCTGTATTTCTAAGTAAAATGACTCAACGCAATAAAAAAAAAAAAAAAAAAATTGCTAGTTTATCAACAACCAGAACAGTAGACTTTCTTGTTATTGCATAAAACAGAAAGAGAAGATAATAAGAGAATAAAGTGGAACAGAATCCTAAAAATGAATAAAATAGTGGTTAGTAGCAGTAGCTGGAAGCACTGTCTCATAAATGATGTGTTGTGACTTTTACCAACCCATACTTTCTCATGTCTGTCTGCTGTTAAACACAGAGGAGTTGTAAGCAGCAGAAAGCAAAACAGACTTTCATATCTACTGACCAGTCAAGCAGATTATTCTTAGCTCTCACAGTAATATTAAAAAAAGAAAAAAAAAAAAAACAACACAAAAAAAACCAAAAACCAACCAAACAAAAAAAAAACCACTAGTGTAAGCAGGAAAAAACATTCCTGTTTTCAGTCTGAATTCCTTCCCATTTCCAAACAAGACTGTTAAATGGAAAAGGCAAAGAGCTGCTGGAGGGTTAAACAGAACTAAAGGATGGCAAGGTACAGTCACATATGCTTATGTATATTCAGCACAAACCACCTGCTATTCATATGTGGAATCTGCTAAATATGATATTGCATCATAGCAGAAATTGTTGGGGGCAGAATATTGACTGTTCAAGACCAACCCATTAGAAGATGGTCAAGCTGTATAACAAATAAGGAAAAAATAATCCACAGGATATTTAAGAATTTAAAACAACAGAAAGATACAAGAGCAGTCAGATGATTTTACCAGTTCATTACCAGTCGCTGAACTGTCACTACTCAGTTGTAATGAGATGCTCAGGCAAACTCTCCTTAGCTATCTATATCATTCATGAAAATAGCACTTCTATTAAATTTCTAAGTTTTAGACACCACGCTGTGAGCCCTTTCCACTGAGGTGATATTTTTAAACTTTCAAAATTATCTATTCAGGTAGTAGGGATGTAATTTTAAAGTTTTACTAGTACCTTGTACTTTGTACCAGCATATATAGGATTTAGAGAGTCTAAGTACTGTTATTAGTTCTATGAATATTTTATTTCCTAACATGTCTCCAACTTTTCTGGAAGAAGGACCAGTATATGCTTTTGTTCAAAAATTCTCCCTCCAGTCAAGGTTTAGGACTTAGTCTGACAGCTGGAGACCTATAAAGGAAATTGTTTCTAACACCATCTCATCTAACAGATGAGAAAATGTATTAGTGCATCTCATTTGCAAGATAATTTTCTTTTCTTTGTTCAGCAGCAGGGAAAAAATTGGAGGACAACGTAGATTGCCTGTGCCACTGTTTTTGTCTTTCAGTAGCATGACCAGTTTTTTCACATTGGCAGAAAGCGCAGATGTTATGCTGTCCCTTAGGGGATATTCTGTCCATATAAGAGGCAAAATTTCAATGTATCTTGACTGTGTAGAAGAATCTCCTTGTGTTTCCTGAGGTTGTGAATAAAGCTGAATATTTCTGGCAGAGGAGAGTTGCAAAGGAAAAATAATAAATAATGATATATTAAATAGTGCTGGACAACATAAAATAGCCTTATGTGATTTAGAAAAGGAATGTAGACAGTTACGTTTTGTATTTTACTGCATGACAATCACAGATATGCAGTATTCTGCTCTAATGCAGGCACAAAAATATGAAGAACTCAGGACTAGATGGAATTATACACAATTGAATGTTACTATGAAAAGGTAAATTTGTTCGCTGCATTGTACTGCACCAGCTCTCACAAAATCAGGGACCTGCCTAAGACATTTCAAGCCATTCACACCCACAGCATTCTAATAAACTGGAAAAAACTCTGCCTCTGTCATGTGAAAAGAAATATGCATCAGATGATACAAGTCCAAAGCATTCTTGCTACAAACTGGAACAGAGCCCATACACTGGACTGGAGCTCTGACCGTAACACTTTATTTATAACCGAAAAACAATGATACAGACTCTTCATGTGCTTGGGAAATATAGGCAACAACAAAACAGAAAAAAATAATTTACTAATTTTGCTCCAGGGAATAGGATAGGATTAGTGAGATGGACAGAGTGCAAAACCCCTTTAACAGAGTATTGTATCCCTACCTTAGTTTCTCCACCTTCTAGAGTATTGCATCAGGACATAACCCATGTGATATTTCTGCAGAAGCAGGTCTGAAGATCAGAGGCTAGGAAAAAATTAGTTCTTAAGTGTTACATAGTATTCTCAGCATTTCTGAACAGCAACACTGTATATCAGAGTTATAGGGCTCCTAGATCACATCTGGATCTATACAAATGTTTTATCAAATAATACAATGTTAATTGAATACACAGTTTCATAATAAATTATTGCCAGAGACGCTACAGGATGCTGTATACATGACCTCCATTGCAAAGTTTATATATTACAGTTTATGAATACTAAATTATAACATAATCTGTAATGTACTAAAATAATCAATCGTATATAAATCTCACTGATAGTAACTTATAAATTATTAGAAAAAGTAGTCTCTATTATCCCTTTATTTAAATTGTAATAGATTTTCAGAATATGCACTGACAATATATGCATGTATGTTTAGACTACATATGTGAATTTAAACTGTGCAAGCAATACAGCTCCTAATGTTCTAATTTATAGGTTTCTGATACTAGTCTTTGGCTTATGATATCCTTTATGCTATCCTTTATGGCATCCTTTCAACTGCAAGTGTATTTCAACAGTGTAGTTCAGATACAAAAAAAAAAAAAAAATGGAAATAAGGAGTTGTTTTTTTTCCCCAAGATCAGTTTAGCTTTAGTCTACACTGTGGGCAGGATATAGTGGTCTTGGTCTTCTGACATACTTTGACTTCAAATATTATATACCACTGTCCTTACAAGATGTAAATACACGCTCCCAAGTAAGGTAGACAGGTGAAAAGAATGAAGCTTTCTTGCATGCCAGCATCTATTTGTAGGCTTATGCTACTCAAGGGCTTGCATAGTTCTGCTACTCGAGGCCTCCTGTTTTAGGAGGCATTATATGCAGAATTAAACTGTAGCTCCACATCTATAATATCACTAACATGAGCAGGATTTTAGTCTTTGTCAAAGAGTGGCATAGACTAGCACTTCATATATCACTTGTGGTGGTAACAAATTAAAACAAAACACATTTTATATTGTAACAAAACTTAGAGAGTAACAAGAACTAAGCTTTGTATACTATCATCAATGTCATCAAATGACAGAACTTGTTAAAACTGAAAGCTTCCATCTGAGGGCAACATGCGGAAATTTAATTTTATCTAATAAAAGTTGAGTCACTGAACACCAAGCCAATCAACTACAGCCTGAAGTCCTTTAAAGAAAGCAAAATCTTTATGCTTCAGATCACTACCACAAAAGTTATTGGGCAGAAAAAAAGCAGACAGATCACTAGCATTATGGACAAGGAAAGCATCCTCTCACACTGCCAGGGGTTAAGTAGCAGTTTTCAACCCTCTTCATGATGGGCATTCTTTGTAAACTGCTAATTGCTCAACACCTACCACACTGCACTTCCTGAAACAGGAATGTGTGCTCTGGTAAGGATGCTTTCCTGAACATTATGGACAGGATTTAGTTACAGACACTTTTCCCTGCAGAGGATTACATTTTTTTATATAATTCTCGAGTCTTACAAGACATATAAATGCTTCACAGAAAAATAAACAAGCTTGGTTTCAATGACTTGAGTAAGACAGATTTCCCCTCAAAAATCTAAGCAGCTTATACAGGACACTTTGTTAAATGTGGCCTTTACTATGAAAAATAACCCAGCTGCTAAAATGACCTTCATATTCTTTTGAAATATATCATTACCTGGTGTGATAACTCTGAGGTGGCAAAAGCAGAGCCATTCAGCTGGGACTACACTAGACTTGTGTAATAGGAGAGGATCTAAGGGTCCATCTACACAGCCATTATAGTTTGAATATAGAAAAATCTGCCTTTGATTTGCCTTCTTCGCATACGAAATTCATCCTTGTCCAGCTGTTCAGAACACAGACATCTCATGCTAGGTATCTGTGCAGAGATGAATTTCTCTTATGATTTCTACTATTATGGCTGAGAGAAGAATTCTCCCTATCTAATAGTGTTGTTTGTGTCCTGAGTAGAGAAAGTAAAAAGGAAAATTAGTCAAGAGACGATTAAAGACCTCTATTATAAACCATCAGAACAGAACTATATAGCATAGTCTAATGTGTTGACGATTAAAAACTCAACATTAAACAAGAAAATTCTTATTTTTAAAATATAATTTAACATTAAATGAATGCCAGCAAGTGCCTAAGTAAGGATTTTACTACATGCTTTCTACATTTTAAAGGAAGCCTCATGAGCAAGTAATATCATTTTCAGATTCCTTAGGAAGGAATAACCATTGCGATGGTCTGTTGTACCACCCCTCAAATACTTCTCCAATGGGAGTGTAAACAAGGGGGGAAAAAAATGCTTTGTTAAATTGACATTAATTTGCTATAGCAAATCCCAGCAAAGCTTAGAAATTGAGAGTTGGGCATGCTAGCATGCTAACAAGATTCATGGATAGATTAACAGAATATATTCCTAGATGGATCTGAATTGACTTCTTATTTTTCAGACAGACTTTAATCTTGATTAATGCTTGCCTTGTTTTACGGAACAGGCTTTGGCAAGGAAGAGAGAGGAATTTCTTTTCTCTCCCACTGACTTTTACAGAGATCTCAAACTGGAATGCTTGCTCAACTTCCCTTTGAGCCTGAAAACTGCTGGGTTGCAGGACATGTAGTGTTCCTACTCTTTTTTCTCATGTCACATTAATTTCTGCTTCCATATACCTCTTCAGTTCCCTTGCCAGTTATGGTTTAGTGAGGTTAGCCTCCCTGCTTTTCTTGGATGTCAAATGGCAACACAAGGTTGAGAGAGAGTTTCAGAAGTCCATTGCAGTAATAGCACAAGATTAGCCAGAACACAAAACAAACCTGAACACAGGAACAATAATATTGCACAACTTCAAAAGTATGTGGACAAAGTGCATTCTCTGAAGTCAAAATAATTTGTTCCTTCCAAAGGGTATACATACTCATTCTAGAGTCATACTGCAGTTAAGAGCTGCTGAGCAGAGTTGCTCAAGAAAAGGTAACAGCCTGAGAGTTTTACAGTGAGAGAATTTTCACTGCCACCAAAACTGTTTTAATTGAGGGATGTGAATTTGAACACATTATTTACAACTGAACAGCACAGGTACGATCTATTAAAATCAGTATTTTGCAGCTAGTCTCAGGTATGCAAACTTAATAAACCTGAAGGATGCCCAAAACCACAGTGAAACTCTGAAATTTAGTCTAACTAAAACAATTAAGCTTTTCAGACAGGAGAAAATGAATGGAAAAATTTTATTGTTAATAAAGAAATTCCAAATTTATATTTTCCCATTAAGAAGAAATGAAAACAAATCTTTAGATGTATATAAAATCAATGTAGATTAAATTCTTTTTCTCAGCCATTGGAAGTTTGGTTGGTTTGGGATTTTTCTGAACCATTCTACAGCACCTTGCCTATTCTAAGAATTACTCACTGAAAAGGTATCATGGGAGATGCAGCATGGCCAGAGAATCCAGCACATACAAGTGTGTACTATGAATGAACTATGACTTACACTTGGCACTGTAGCAGTTTAGTATTTCCCATTTGAAAGATTAAGTTTTCACAAAAAACATTTATATTTATTACTTTCATTTTGTTCTTTTTCCAAGAAAAAGTAAAAATTTCTCCCCAGATAACTTCATGAACGTTCTACATTAGTTAAAACTCTCACAGGAAAGTATTTCTGTAACAATTTTTCAACCAGTCCTTAGGTCAATTTGGAATCTCAACAGTGAGATACAAAGCAATTGTGAAATTGATTTTGAAAATGCACAGGGTGGGTATGAAATCCTCTCTCACATTTGCACAGATCAAGAACAACTCGTTCAAGATCTGTGTTAGCGAAAACAAAATCAATCTAAACTTTTTGACATTGAAATTAACTTCAAAAGACCTTGAACTGAATTAAATTTTCTGCTGCACAGACAGCAGCAGACTTGGTTTGATATCTCTTTGCCCAGGGGCACAAAGCCTGGTATGCTTCTGAGTTAAGGGAACACTACAGTTTCCTTATACCCAGATTTATAGGGATATGTGGAATGTCCTGTAAAAGTAAGCAAAGTGATCAGAATAAGCACACAGAGCTGTATGCTGAAATTCATGTACTCTGCTCAACATGACACAATGACATTCAGGGTGGGTATTGTCATGATGCTGACTCAGTGTGCTTCACAGGGTTGTGGGGCTGCAACAAAAAGGTGTAGGGCTTCAGCTACCTTTCTCTGCCTCTCTCACAGTGACTCAACAGTGCCTGATGTTAGTAGAAGTGAAATATGAGGAGAGAACTCCTAACAAGAAGTTTTTCACAAGTAGAAAAAAGACAGGGTATGAGTTCAGATTTGACTTCAAATTACATGTTTGTATGGATGGATTTTTTTTCCTAAATATTTTTCCAAGTCTTAGTTAATTTCTTTGACACACAAGGGGCTTATTAAATACTTCAGTTCTTCCACTGTCATTTCAGATATCTGCACAAAGCATAAGATTTTAACTGTAATGTCTAAACAGTGTAAAGAAAAGTAAAGTAATAAAGTACACATTACTGAGAATATTCAGCAGGACACTTAAGTCAATGGGACTTCTTAGAAGCTAAAAAATTATCATCTACTTAAGTGACTAGCTGAATCCCAGCCAATGGGCTTCATTATACTCTTCGTGGGTTTTATCATTTTGACCTTTACCGCACAGTAAATTTTGCCCTTCTTGTGGTATTTATAACATGTTCTATGCCATACTTGCAAAGGAGATTACCACAGATTTATCTACTGCAATTAGAAAAAGATGAGCTTAGAGTGGACTGTGGTGGTTGCCCTCCACAGAAAACTGCATATTGTAAATATTAACAAATTATTATCTTTAAATAAATAGACCATTTTAAAATTTGTGGTATTGTCAGAAATTACATTAATAGAATACAGCTTACACATTTTAATTTCTTGAAATAAAGGTGACTCAGCACATAAAATCTGTAAAACTCATTAAGTCAATCACAAATATGATATCATCTCAGACATTTAAGAAAATGAAAGTGGAGTTTTAGGTTTGATCACTTATTTTCCCATCTACCAAACTTTAATGTTACAAAGAAACTACAGTGTTAAGTTTTAAGTGTTATTTTCTGCACTCATGTTTCTCATTATTAGTTTAGTTTTCTTTTTTTTCAACTGCTCAGTCCTGCATATCATGAATGAATTATTCAATAAACCACACAGGGTATTTAACTATTGCCTATTAGGACTCCTTTCCCTTAGATGCATCTATAACCTGTAAAAAAAGATAACTCGAAATACCTGAAGTTATGTTTCATTTCCAGTCACTTGCCAGAAATACCCACTTGTCTTATGTTCATTAATAACTTACTGATTCTATGCAAAACTCTCATAAAGTTATAGCTTTGGAAGAAAATAGTCAATATAAAAATTCAAGCTGAACAATTCAACTGTAAACAATACAGTTTTATAATAAAAGGTCTCAGATAATCTTGCCATTCATTATAGTTTTTCATGTATAGAACATATATGATTTTATATATATGCATGTGTGTATGTGCTACATATATTTTCAGTATGTATAAGTTCAAGGGGACTGTACAGCTAAGACATCAAAGCACTTAAAATTGCCAGCCACCAGTTTACATGAGTCAACTAGCTACATGCAAGTCACAAATCTATACTTTCTACAAAGTTCCATAAAAGCAACAAATCTAAAATGAGGTGCTTGGATAATAGTAGTAAGATGTGTGTTTCTCAGTTGCTGACAGTCATCAATTTAGCAAGTTGAAAGATAATCAATGCCTAGAGTTATTAAACTTCAAAATCAACAAGGACTGAATGCAGCAAATAGGCTATTATGAAAGAAATACGCTTTGACTTATATTTGACAGGGTTCTGCTAAAGGATATTTTCAAGACTGGATACATGATGACTTAGCATCAACCCTTTTTAGTCTTTATTAGCCAGGATTTCATTGCATTCAGCCCATACAAACTGAGCAAAATTTTAAGCAGAGTTCATTTCCCATATAGATACCTAAATAAATAATGGAACTTGTCTTAAGAAACAGCACATGGAACATGCAGTTCGACAGAGTGGGCTGTGAACACTGCATCATTTTGTATTATGAATTCCATTTTACACCATGCCTGAAGCAGGTTATGTCTCAAACAGGTTACTCTAATGCATTTGAAACAGATGTCCACGGAAAGCTGATAGACTGTTATAGGAAATTGAAAGCCAAGATGGCAATAAAAGGCCTTAAACTCGGCCTCATTCACTAGTTTTTCTACAAAAAGATTCATGGGTGGGGTAAATACGCCAGAGCCTCCCAGAACAGCACATGAGCCAGAGCCCAGTCTTTCTCTGAGCAGCAACGAAATTTTCATCTTCCAGGAAACATTAGGAAACATATTTCAGGAACAATTTTATCCATTTGCAAAAGTGTTCATGTGGGTTTGAAGTGATTTTGCCTTAGAAATCCCTCTACTATATCTATATGTCTTCCTTTCCTATGTTGTCCCCAAGGAGTAATCAGAAGCCAAGAGTGTGAGTGTGTACTGTATAGTAGCATTTGCCAAGAGATGCTAAGGGATCTACAGCCTAATAGGAGCTCTGAGGAAGCATGCATAAGTGATAGAAAGGAAAAGCAGCAGGCAGAGCATCTCGTGGGGGAGAGCCTGTATCACTAGCTGTAGGGTCTGCAGTGACAGGACTTTGGAATCACCCATTTTGATGAAGTAGATTGAGCCTGGATGCATGCTCTGAACTAGATGCCACCCAGAAGCAGTTGATAAGAGAAGCACAATTTTATTTAGCTATTTAGTCAACAATTGCGTTCAACTTGAAAAACAACGCTGGCAAAATAAAAGCATGAGAAGCAAGCTGGAACACTGTGTGAAGACTTTCAAAAATCCAGCCCTCTAGGAAGAAGGATAACTTTCAAATCCTTCTCCATTTAGTGTTTAGCACATGAAAACTTTATTCTGTGGTCTGTCAATGGTCTGTCTCATTAATATTATTCAGCATTGACCTTTTTTCTTGTAAAATTTGCCCTTCTTCCTAACAAAAAGAAATGTTTTGCTATTAAACTGTTTAGATTTAGATTTAGATACTTAGCTTAGAAAATTCAACTCAGTCCATGGAATTGTTTACCATATTCCTAGCAAAAAAAGCCTGCCTAAAGATGTTCTGGATTGCACTTAGACTAATTTGCCTGAAGCGAATTGGGCAAATATCTTCCATCCTGTTCATTACAAACAGGAGGGTTACAGCACACACACGCACACATCCACACAGAGAGGAAGTCACATGAAGTATTAAGTAAGCATTTAGTCCACAGCCATGTCCTAGGGCAAGAGTCCAGCAACTTGTGGGAGGGCACCATGCCAGCCTAACAGATGGACATACATATGGGTAGTCAGGACATCATGTGAAGCCATCAAGTATGGATACTAAGGGCATGATTCCAACCTAAGGATATGAGCTTTCTGTGAAGGTTAAGAGGATGTTAAGCTGGATTTACTTTCAAAAATAAAGAATAAATTCCACTGCCATGTCTGGTTACAGTTATGTTCTTAGTTAATCAGGTGGAGTTGTTGGTAGCTAAAAAGAGCTTTTTTTCTAACAGAATTATTATGAAGTAAAGTTTAACATTTCACAAGGGAGATTTCATTCTGACAAATAAATGTGTATTATTTGTGAGGAGATGTAGTTAATGATAATGATTTTGCACTGGCAGTGCTTTGACCCTGTATCGCCATCTGGCTTGTGCCTTTTCCCTAATGGAGACAGGAAACAGCTATTTGAGCAGCGAATGCAGCCCAGATAGCCAAATGCATCCTCCAGCAACCACTGCTGGGAGCGTCAGAGTTGGGAACTGCTGCCCTTTCCCAATGTGGAGAGAATAACAGAGGCACAACACCTCCACACACATTGTCGTGGAGAGTACTGAGCTAACATTCCTGATGCATCTTAGTGAAAAACAGGCATGCACACCCCACAGCCGCCTGCTGCTATGTCCATCAGCGGGAGAGAGAAAGAGGTTAGGAGTCATGCCTTGTGAATTTAAGCTACTGCTACACCACCATAACCCAAGGATGGGCCAAAGCCTGCTGCTGAAACGTGATCCCACCTCTCATTCAGGTCATTGACTTCTTATTCTTCCTCTTTATGCAGGCTACGCTCACCATTCTTACATATTATCCTATAATTTCTTTTGTGAGACAGTACATTCCAGGATATAGCTACCATTTTTTAGTTTCAGCCTACGTGCCCTGGTTCTATAAATGTATGATTAAATTTACCATTTCAGAATGCATGTTTGCATTTAATGTCCCATTTACAGAATAATCCAAATTCTTCTTTTTTGACTCACTACCATGTCATTAGCCACTTCACAACTAGTTTTTGAAGCATCCATACATTTCACAGAAGTGATTTTATATTTTCTCAAGATCTTTTCAAGGCAAATGAATGCTATTGTGGTCATTTCTGTGGACTTTCACTAGAAACTGGCACTGAACTGTGATCCTCCATTAATGACTTTTTGGTAGCTCTCAGTCAATTTGTAAACTGTGTAATGAGCTTTTTTATAAGTGCTAATACTTTATTAGAATATTGTATAGAAATCAGTAGAATACCTTGCAAAACCATATGTCTGTAACAGTTACTTGGTCATTTTTTTATACAAAGAACATAATCATCAAATCAGATTTCTTGTCCATTAATAATGTCTGCATTACCATACTGAGTGACAGTAATTATATTCCTGTCAGGTATTCTTTATTAAATTAATCTAACATCACAAGTTTCATTATTTTGCTTAGAACTGATGTCAGGCTCACTGCCATACAGTCATTTCAACCACTGTATTCCTTTTATGAATGCTGGCACAATATTAGCATTGTTCCAGCCTTCTGGAACTTTGCCCACCAAGATCTGTTAAGAGGTTGCATCAGAGCTGTAAACTGCTGAGTTGTAGACCTAGACTTTTGATTACAATTTTTCAAGTTTGCTGATGTTTCAGATCTAGCAAAGACTTACCACACTTCAGAAATATTTCTTAAAGGATCTGTCTGGTTGTTGCATAATTATTATCACATATTTATTAACAATTTTACCACAGCCGTTGTTATTGATATCTTTATGGACTTTCAATATTATTGGAATTATTTTCTGCTTAATGTATACCTACTTACTCTCAGTCTTACTCTGATGTTGTCACATTGTTTTATCAACTTTCTATATTTCATACCTCTCGGTTTCCACAGATGTTTTTTTATGTACTTTCTCCTTTCTCCATGCACTATATGCTTGTTAATTCCTATTTGTTACCTTTACTTCTGCATTCAATGCAGATGGACTTTGAATCATTTCTGTTTTGCTATCTAACATTTTCATTAAGAATTCCCATTTTCTGTTCCTATATTTGTCTGATTTCTCCTCCTAATTATTTTCATTTACATTTTTCTCAACTGTAGAAAATAAACCATTTAGAAGAATCACCATTTTACTCCTTGGGATTGTTCTTTGCCTACACTGACTGCAATCAGGTCATGAAAACCACCCATAGGGCAGTCATGAACTTCTAGTCCAGTAAATTATTCATATTTATCAATTCTAATGAGATTAAAAATACCTCATGTTGGGCATGGAGACTTTCTATTAGAAAATGATTTTTTTTCTTTTTACAAAACTTTAGTATTTTTCTAGTGTGTTTAACAAATCTCCAGTACATAGACCTCCCACCACATTTATTACCATGCATTCAAAATCCCATGATTTTATGTTATCAAGAACTCCACAATACCAAGTCTCTTTTAGCTACTTTGTTTGTCCTGGGCAGTTACATCCACTTATTTTACAGTCCCAGTAGCTTGACTACTCCCATCAGCTTTCAGGATTGGCTTCCTCACTGATGAGGGTTTCCAGATCATTGACTTTGTTACCAGGACCTCATGACAGCTATTTCATACAACAAGAATCCCCTGGTTTGTGTCTGTTTGTTCTCTCCCTTCAGGTACCTTTTGCTGGATTACAGTTAAGTACTATAATGCATACTATGACTTTACATCTGACACTGTATATGATGAGTCATAACTTTTTTTCTACAAGTTTGGGTTTTGTGTATTTCTAAGTACTCATGATCATTTCTCTTATAAAGCATCAGGAAGGGTATGCTTCCATGAGTATAATTTTCCAAGGGTATGATTTCCATGAGAAAGGCATCTATATTTAGAAAATAGTACTCCTTCCACTTGGCCAATGGAGCTGGATGCACATTGCACTTGTGAAAGTTTGCAGTAATGACAGTATTTCTCTTTTGCCTCAAGGGACCTGCTGTTGATCTGTTTTTCTGTATCGCCCTTCATACTGTATGGCCATTTAATGTTGCCTTCTATTAAGAACTGTATCACAAAAACCCCTTAATCTCCCTGAAATGGCACAGTGTAAGTGAGAACAGAATCTGTATCACTCTCTTACTTCATAGTATATTCTGGGCCAATACCTTGGATGAATGAAACAAATTACTGAAATGGAGTTCTGGGGTTTTTTTTCCTTTTTTTTTTTTCCTTCCATTCTGCTTTGTAAGGTTATTCAATTAGTTCTTAAAATAGTTTATGTAGTTTAATTTGGGGAAATAAATTAGGTTACTTTCACAAAAATGTCTTAATCTGCACTTTTTCTGCAAGATGGACAATATTCAACAAACCTGAGATCCCTTTTCTCATTAACATAATAAGACATTTCTCAGTTGAATGCCCAGAGGTGCATAGCTTCTAATGAGGGTTTAGAAAAGAATAGGTAGGGGGGAAAAGAGAAAGAGAGAAAGAGAGAGGAAAAAAATAAAGTAAAAAGGCATCTTCAATTTTAGCACATGCAGTTAAATACATGCTCACTCTTAACAAACTATCTAAAAAATAAGAAACTAGAACCATTATTTGTCAACTAGTTGTCTTTGTAAAGATTTATGTTTAACTTTAAAATCGTCACATAATGTTTGTAAACAGACACTAAAGCTCTGTAGTTCTTTATTTTTCTGTTAAAAAATATGAGAAAAAATGTGTCCTACCATAGTTTTTACCTTGAGCTATACATCTGGTATTTATTGAGTGTTACACTTTAAATAAGGTTACTGAAAATGTGAATGAAAAAAAGTCAAAGCATTTTCACAATGAAATCCAGTTGTTTTCAGAACTATTTTAATTACATGTAATTCCACTGAATTAATGTAATCCTTACTGTTTTGAGCTTTTCTAATTAAAAATTCTGTCTTGACACAGCCTGAAAGATGAATGAAAATGACTTAAACTAATATGTAAATGCCTGTTGATGAACTGAAAACATAGTATAACAAACTCATTTTCATATTTCATTATTATTACTTGGACTAAGTTATTACATTTTTTTCACCTACCTTTTCAACTTCAGAAAAGAATCTTGTATTTCATCACTGACCTTTCTCAGGTGGTACTTATCTATGTCTAATGGCATTGGACATGGGTAATTTTTTATTATCTGATGTCACATATTGGGATGCTCCGTGCTTTACAGCATTACATTCTGGGCTCTCTTTTGTTAATAGACATAAAATTCTAGTCAAGTATATCCACATTTTAGTACCTAATAAAAAGCTCTTATTTTAATATGTCCTTAGAATTTGGACTAGATGATCTTCAAGGTCCTTTCCAACCTAGATGATTAGCCCAGGTATATCATGCAGATGAGCAAACAATGGATTTTCTATTCACTGTTAATCCTGAAAATTTTTTTTTGCCTATTTTCAGTGAAATGAACATTTTAAAATATTAATTTTGTCTCACAGGAATATCTTGTGCAATGTAGAAAAAAATCACTTGTCAATATTGTCCTTTAAAAATAATAAATATTTCATTTTAAAAAAGTCTAAGTGAAACTTTTCAGTTTCTCTCTTTCTAAAATAGCACTGTTGTTTGCAATGTTTCCCTGTTAAAAAGTTCAGTTATTAAATTCATCAGCTGTAGTATATCTTGCATTCACTACAACTGTATTACAAGTGTTAATAAAATCAAGCATTAATACCAGAAAAACAAGATGAAAACCATTGGGCTTTCCTCATTCACATAGTCTGTAACATCTATAACACAAAAGAATGAAAAATCCTCCTCAGTTATTCAACAGTCAACTTGCAAAGAGTTTACAGACTTAACAATATTTTTCCAGAGATGTACTCTGTGCAATCTGCCCTGACCTTCCATGTCTGACTGCTTAGCATCTGGTAATACATTCTGTGTGGTGCACCCAATTTACATAGCTTTACATAGGTGCAAGGAACCAGGCACAGGATACTTAACTGTATATGCAGAGACAGAAATATTCTCATTAACAAGCCAGAGACATTGCTTTTCAGATGCAGCACTACTTGCTATATTCTTCTGGAAGAAAAAGACTGTGTAATAGACATTTTAGACTAAGTTTAGGGCCTAAATGATTCCAAGAAACACTCGTGTTTGAATGTATCAGCGTTGCAAACTGCCAGTAATGAAAACCCATCCAGAAAACAATTTCAGACCCAGCTTTCACCCCTCTATGCATGTACCAGAGTGTATCTCTGAGAAAGATCAGTATGAGAGACTGTTCAAGACTGACTGTAGGAACTGGGCCTCTTGACTTCAGTCCGTGCTCTAGAGAAACCTCCTCTGACAAAACTCAAATGTAGTTTTAAGGTCAACTGAGACAGAAATAAAAAAGCCTATCTTGCAATTTCTGCACCAGCTGTGGTTTCCTAAAAATTATTCTACATGCATCCTGGAGCCTAAATAAGTCTTTACCCTTCCATATACAAGCAGTTTTCAACATTTTTCACTCTATGCTCTTTTCTTGGTCTCTACTTTATAAACATAGAGCATCACTGCTTGTTTATTTTTCATTTCATTTTTCTTTCCTTGCTAAATACTTAATTGCTCTATATCTTCTGTACATGTTTGTATATGCTTAAACAACAAAGCACTAGGAAACTGTCCTCCCATATAAAATGTGTTTAGCATTACAATTAATCACCATAGCTCTATTAGTATAGGTGTAGATATTATAATTAGGAGGTGAGCAATAATTGTGTCAGTGCAGTAGCATAAGAAATGCTGGAGTGAGCAGTTGAACAGTATTTATCTAGCTATTGAATTATATTATAAATGGGAGAGAAAATGAGATATTTATATAGGACAGTCCAATAATGAACTTGCCCACAGCCTCCAGGGCAGAATTTTTTTTCTAAACTTGCTAGTTTAAAAATTCTTCCCTCACTTCTAAACACCGTAAGTTAATACCTTACAAAACCTGCATCAGTCCTATAAATCATATCTTAGTATCAGCAACAATTTCAGTGACAGAATAAATATCTATCTGATATGGAGGGTGGAGTGAAATGTCAAAGGGAACAGGTCCCATTTAATCACTGTATGCTCCCTAATAAATATCAGCCAAATATACTCTTCTTGTCTCTACCCATCCCCCTTAAAAATAGCTATTCAATTGAAAAGGGATATGATACATTTCAACCTGCCATCTATTTTTAGTTGTTCTCTGCAATAAATCTTTAAAAAGAGATAGTCATACAGATACATCTGCAGCATGTTTAATAGGAAGATTGTGAATTGCCCATTCTTGCCACATAACGCAACTTATTTTCAGTCAGATGGAATTGGAAAATGGTGACATAAAGACACAGCTCAGAATATACAGGTAAAAGGTAAAGAGAATTGTAAAACCCATTACCCAGAGTTCTGTGTGGAAATATACTAGACACATTTTAATAGTGTGGGGCTGTTATCTACTAATTCAATTGTGAAAATGAGATCAAGAGTTTCTTTGTGTTGCCCTTAGTTTCTTCATTCATTTTTGATGCAGCTTTGGACAAAACACTTTTCTTTTTATGCCTCACTCCTACCACCTTTAGAAGAAAGTAAAATAATACCTGTACACTTTGAAGGGCAGCAACAGGCAACGTTTGCAATGGGGACTGTGATTCCTGGAATAGATGCTTTTTATGACTACAAATATTGTAATCTTTAGTCTTAGCATCAAGTTTCCTCCTATTCCCCATGTGTGCAGCTACATAACAAGTGGGGGGCATTCTTTCCTTTAGACCCAAAGTTTTGAAAAATTTAAATAGGATCTTTAGAGATCAGATGTCTCCAAAGAGCTGAATAAATTACATCAAGTGCAAAGATGCAAAGAGCTGCAGGTAAAACAGACAGAAGTATTTGTCTGATATGTCTTTCATGGGATTCTTAGTGAATTGAGCAAATAGCTATGTGGTATCCACCTACAGTGATCTGATTCTACATCACTAAGAGCTGGGAATTTTTCTCTGGGCAGATTCAGTCACTCTTCCACTCATTTTTATTATATAAACAGGCAGACCAAGTTGTGAAAAATCTGTTAGTAAATAGTTTTCATTGACACAGAAATGGGCTTGCAAAGGCCTTTGGAGCCCTTTAACATAACATCATGTGAAATTCTGCAGGATCTTCACATGACCATTTTCAACATAACAGTATAGAAATAGAATTCTTAGTATGATTTGAGAAAGAAAGTAAACCTTTCCTTTAAGTCCACTGAAAACAAGATTCCTTGTGACATACTGCATTATTCCTGGCTTGTGCTTGAATAGAAACAGAAAGGAATAGATTTTAAGCCCTTGATTGGTCATGGTGAGTCCCCACATCACAATACACATCATCCCTCAATATTTTACAAACTGGCTTTCACTTGAATATTCAACACACATCCCCAGTGCAATTGTCCCTAAATGCCAACAAAAGCTCAACTAAGTACCTTGTTTGCTTAGAGTGGACCTCAAACTGGAGGTAAATAGGCTTCTGAATTTTAGGCATAAAAGAAAATTACTTTCTTCAGTGATAAGTCACAGAAATCACACAAGGGTACTGTTTTTCTTCCAATTTCTTTTCTTTGTTTATAACCTTTCAAGGATACAAGATGCTTTGCTTTACTGGTATTATTAGTAAATTACAACCAGTCATTTTCAGATGTCATTCTTCTGCACTATTCACAGCTTGATGAGAACACTTGTTTGCTAAAACAAGGTTTTAACCTGTTTGTTACCAGAATCCTGACAACTTAATAGCGTGGCCAGCAGGGACAGGGAAGTGATCTTGCCCCTGTACTCGGTACTGGTGGGGCTGCACCTTGATTACTGTGTTCAGTTTTGGGCCCCTCACTACAAAAAGGACATTGAATTACTCGAGTGTGTCCAGAGAAGGGCAACGAAGCTGGTGCAGGGTCTGGAGCACATGTCGTACGAGGAGCGGCTGAGGGAACTGGGGTTGTTTAGTCTGGAGAAGAGGAGGCTGAGGGGAGACCTCATCACCCTCTACGACTACCTGAAAGGAGGTTGCAGAGAGCTGGGGATGAGTCTCTTTAACCAAGTAACAAGCGATAGGACAAGAGGGAATGGCCTCAAGTTGTGCCAGGGAAGGTTTAGACTAGATGTCAGGAAGTATTTCTTTGCAGAACGGGTTATTAGGCAGTGGAATGGATTGCCCAGGGAGGTGGTAGAGTCCCCATCCCTGGAGGTGTTTAAGGGTAGGGTCAACATAGTGCTGAGAGATATGGTGTAGATGGAAACTGGCAGTGTTAGGTTAATGGTTGGACTAGATGATCTTCAAGGTCCTTTCCAACCTAGTTGATTCTGTGATTCTGTGAACATATAGAAAAAAAGTTTTGGCTTTGCTTCCATTCCTATTTTTAAAGTTTGGCTGAAAGTAGATATGGAACAACAGGGAAGAAGGTCACAATTCCAGATCACACTTCAAGTAAGGATATTCTGCTTATCCTTAGGGCGTTTCAACAATGCAAAAGTCTTAGCAGCAGTGTGCAAGAGACAGCCTTATTTCACAAGATTTTGTATCCCACTTCCCACCTTGCCTTCCATCTAATTCATCTACCACACAGTCCCTGTGACACTACTACACTGGTACATATAAGGAGCATGTCCACATCATTTTTCTGCCAGCATTTGGCAACAAAATAGATTGTAAACAGCAGTCTGGACCAGAGAACAAGACTTGAGTTATCAGCATTTCATATGTTCTGGAGCATACATTTAATTTCATTAAATTCCCTTTACTTTCTGTCTGGACAAGTATTACCCTGGACCTGAATAAACAGAGTAACCAAATTTCCAAGGACTGCGCCAGTCTGGAAGAAGTAGAGAGAGATGCTTTTTTTGTTCGTTAGGGGGGAAGAGACTATTGCATTTACGGAGTTAAGGAGTTAGTACAAAACCATGCCTTGGCTTCTCATCCCAAAGACAAAGACTCCATGAAGGATGGGTGAAGTCAAGAGAAGGTCTTCTGATCTTCCACTTTAATACTCCCTCAGATTATCTCTTTTCTCAGAGAAGTTCTTGCTAGTATTAGTCAATCCCCCTGAGCCATGCTATGATGAAAGGACAAATAAGGCTGTAAATATGAACGCAAGATAACAAAATGCTATTGGTTACGTTTTATTGCATGACATTCTTTGTATTTATGGAAGTCAACTCTTAATAGAGGAATATTAGGTTTCTACTTAGTGTAACAGTGATCAGACTAATAATGTCAGAATAACTAGTCAAAAATGAACCTGTGAAAACAATACATATTTCAACTCATTACTAACAAAATGGGAACTATGCAGACTTTTCTGTGGTTTTTTTCAGTAAAATGCTGATAGAATTAAGACTAAGCTTAGTATTTAGTTGCATTTCTACTATAATTGACAGTTTAAGATTTTAAATTAAAATGTAAGTTATGAAGTCTATGTTTATAACTAATATGTTCTAAGTTTGTGCCTCTGAGAGAAGGCATTTTGAGAATTTATTTTGATGACAAAATGTGAACCATGTCAGGGTAAGTGGAGGGTAGTTATTCCCAAAATAAACATGCTGATTATTTAATAAAAATGTAAAGAATACCCAGCTTACTTCACTTGTCCCTATATTATCATAAAATTGTCACATTGCAGGTGTCTCATTCAGAGTCGTCTTCAATCACAGGACTGCCTAGCTCTGGAAACATACAGTATCTCTGCCTCTAATTTTTAACTGTCTTTGGTCTTGTTCTAGTAGGCAAGCTGTTGTTGGCTCTTCCTTTGTTCTGTTTTTATTTATTCCTTCTCACCTCCAGTTTTAAATGAGCAGAGGTGGCTATGGGTTGTACAGATACCTACACTGGACTACTTGTAGGTTGCAGCAGTAAAAAATTATCCTAGAAAATTCCTTTATGAGGTCAACCTCTCCAGAAATTTATATACGCATACAAAGGACATACTCAACATCTTTCTTTCTATAGCCTTAGTCAGTTGTCCACAGCAGCTCTAGTAACAAAAAAATCTGAGAATTCATAAATGCTTTGGCACAGGGAGCCAAGATTGCTTCCAAAATATGCTGGAACCAGTCTCAGCCGCAGTGTTCAAATTTGTACTGAGGTGTGGGTCTGAATTTTTTAATGGTGAAATATAGATAGCAACTGTCAGACTCATTCAGGGCAACAGGACTGAAGAGTCATCCTGTAGAACCACAATGGATTTTCAAGGGTCCCTGTTGTGTGGAACGTGGGGCTGTCTACAGAATTAGGACAATTACCTAAATGCCACAGTGTCTCATTTTTCAGAGATCCTTTGAGCTTGCCATATGGAATGGCCTGTGAAAATTTTGTTCCCAAGAAGGCTGAATCAAAATAGTTGTTTGGGATGTGTCATGTTTCAAAGTTTACTTGTCAGAAGTTTTCATATGAGAATGGAGGCTCTTGTAATTTGCAATGCCTTCACTGGTGTATTAATTATATTGTTCTCTCCCAATTGTCCATAAACAGAGCTATTACAATTCAAATAAATGACTGTAGTTGTATCTAGAAGATGCAGCCTGATAAAAATCTGTCCGAAAATCTTCTATAGAAAATCACTGGAAAGATAAATAGATTTTAAGAACCAGATTAATTGGTTTGATTTGCCTGCTTTGTACTGCTCTCATGAAGCAAGTCAATTTTAAACACTATGCAGCCAGATACTTTAATAGGCTTTGCTTCATCAGAATTGCTCAAATGGTGCAATATATCCTTATATAATCCTAATATATCCTAAATCTTTATTTCTTAAATTTTGATTGTCATTTATGTATACATTTTGGCAGTTATTTGTTTCACATCAGCCTGTCTGGTCTAGTGAAATCATACTGTTGAACACATAACTACATAATACATACATAAATACATCCTATTCAGCATATAGGGGAGCAAAATCTTTTCTTCACATGTGGATATTTTTCCACTAATTTAACTAGATGAAAAAGGGGGGTTTAAAATGTCATAGACAAAAGAAAACAAGCCCTTATAACCATGGAATTCAAGCTGACAAGAAAATATCCAGTTTTCCTCTTCATCACCTCCAACGATGATAACAAGAGAGCACAACAGGTATATTTCATGATTACTCCTCGATAGTAATCTTTAGAAAATCCAGATATATTGCTGGATATTGGATCTATTAATTATAAAGGTATAATTTTCATAATTATTCTGATTATATCATCCACTTGCTCTGTGCTGTTAGATGAGAAATGCAAATTCCAGAAACTTCATTACAATTTTTGTTGCTCATCAGAAGCATTTCTTACTTTTGAAATATTCAGTATAGAGACAAAACAGGGAAAACATGCTGAGTGCAATGAAGAACAATGGAATGCCAGAGTGCAAATACTGAATAAGATTGTTTATAAACAAGCTAGTTCTTAAAATTTCTTTATTGCCATCAACTCCAACAACTTAAAGCTTGTCTTTTGAATTTGCTAGTATTCTTTCTTTGTACCCAACTCTTGTTTTTCAGTCATACTAGGGTCTTCCTCATTATTCTGTATTTCTTATTCCCTTATTACCGTTTCAACAGAGATAGACACTGATAAGTGTGTAGCAGATAACTGTTTCTGTACTAAAGACAAATACTAACAATGACTGCGACAGGCATTGTGTTTCAGTTAACTTGTGGAATTCCAATTCCAGTCATTCACACAGAGTCTAGGTGTCTTGAAAAACTTCACACTAATGAACCACACTGGACTCATTAGCCTGCTGGTGCAATTGGTTTTCAAAGGAACTATGCTGAATTATACCAGATATGAATGTTTCTCATGTTTTCTTCCCAAAATATTTCTACATAGAGCTCAAATTTTTAACCCTCTGCCTTTTTGCCACAGTCTTAAACTGTGGACTGTTAAATAGCTTCTGCACCTCCCAGAGATGCAAATCCCTAGCTCCAGTACAAATGAGGTTTGTAAATGCTTGAGGGCGGAATGTTCTACATAAATGGGAGATAGTGTCATTATTTAGCACTGTGGGAAGCATTTCAAAAGCTGAAACACCCTTGCCTTCAAAAGCAGGAAAGTCTTTAAAGAAGTCTGAGGCTCCTTGTCATCCTTGTTTGCAAAAACTGATAAACATTTGATCCACTGGAGTTCAGTGTTCTTCAAAGACATGTGCGCCTCAGCCTAGCCCCACTTCCAGTCCTTTGTGTTAAAGGTGTCCAGTTGGGGGATATATGCTCAGCCTATAAATCTGCATGTCAAAACATAGTCTGCATCATGAAATAGTCAGTATTTCCTTCCAAGTGAATCTTGTTTAAAGTCAACATGTATTTTTATTAGTTAGCTAAAACCACAAAGATTATCTCTAAATTCTCCTCAGACCCTCTGTTTAACCAGTCTATGTTGCAATGCTTGGCCTGCAGCACTTCTATTTTTAGCTCTAATGGAACAATCTTAAATTGCTTATTTTCTGTTTACTAAAGTCATTGAGCTTGTAACCATGGCAACCGTGGCAAGTGCCACAGCTTAACTGTTTTATTAAATGGATTGAAGGTACAGCTGCAAAACTTGAAAGGCCAGCAATATCAATTTTATACATAGCTCAAACTGTCATATATACCACATTATAGCAAGTACTACATAAAATATGAGGAGCCAGAATCTGATCTTCATTATAATGACATAATTCTTTACTTTTTCTCTCCTCAATAGCAAAAAAAAATGAAGTTAAAAAAAAATAATTATTCTTGTGTATAACCCAGATCAGGATCTGCTTTTGTCAAATTGCACAGCCTGTCAAGTTTCAGTGATTACTGCATTTGAATGCATAAATTGCAGATGATGTGCATTAAACCAGTCCCTAGTTATGGAACGACATCATCTCACAGTTGTGTTTGCATGAAGCTTTTAGCACATTATTGTATTGCTTATATCAATCACATTATTTTTGGAGCCACTAATGACTTTGTCAAATGAAACTTCTTAAGTTATACTGGAAGAATTAACACAAAGAATTCTTTAAATCTATGATTAGGCATTTGAACAAGAACATCCCTAGTACCAGAGGTGTTGAGAAGTTACACCTTCTGTTCATTTCAGTATAAACTGGATATGCTCCATATATATGAAAACTAGGGTACTTTTAAATTCATACTTCAAATTGTATATAACAGTTAAGTCAAATACTTCTGAAGATTATTGAAAATTCTCACCACAGTTTAGAAGTTTTTTGTGATAGAATATAAAACCCCATAGGATCAGATAACAAATACCATTTTTAACACAAACCTAAACAATATTATACAGCCCCCAAAAGATTGAGAGCTAAAATAAGAATAGTGATATATTTACACCCATAAATATTTAATGCATGATTCATCCTGTTGTAATAGAACCAAAAGCTTTCAGAATGTTTGACATTTAGAAGAATGGGGTTCTGCTTTCTTCACTGGTGTTGTGGCTGGGACACTGTTCACATTGCTACTTTTGGTGCTAAATATCTCGATATCACAAGTCTGTCTATATAGGTACTTCTAGTGAATAAAAATCAAAAAGTAAAATTGACATTTTAAAGGAGAGATCTTTTGGAAGAGGTAATAATCTAATAAATTATCAAAAGATTTATTTATTTCTATGAAAATATTCCTATTTAAATTAAAGAATAGTGTGTTTGAAGTTCAATCATTAAATTCAAGAAATATTCTTCACTATCTGTTGGTGTAACTGGAATTACTGGAGTGAAAAAATAACGATGTTTCCTTTCATTTATGTATTTCTTTTTTTCTTCCATCTGCAGGATCTACCTTCATTTGCAACACCCACATAATTCCAGTGAAAAATCAAGAGGGAGTAGCAATGATGTTTATTATTAACTTTGAGTATGTAACAGATGAAGAGAATGTGGCATCTCCTGAGAAGTGCAAGCCAGTATTGCCATCCAAACTTGTAAATCGTAAGTTACTCATTGAAAGTTCTCTGCTTACCTCTACTCTTAGCTGAGAGAGTAATTAACCTGGGAATAATGATACCAAAGAAATTAGGCAATCCCCATTGCCTGATTCATTTAAGATAGAATTTGAAACAATAATGTAGCAAACCTGTTATAATGTTGGCGAGATAATCTGCCAGATCTTTGGTAGTACTAACAGCACGGATCTTGTGAGTACTGCTAGGAAATATAAATTTATTAAAAGTAAAACATTTCACAGAAGTCCATTACCCTTGACAAAAAAAGATTATGAACGGAAAACTGAAAAAAGCCCATTATGATATAGCCCAAATATTTCACTTTAGCCTATTCAAAATTGAATATTTCTGTTTTCCTTTCCAAATAAAAAATAGTTAGTGGAAGGTTTGATTAAATTAGACTAGAAAATATAAAACATGTAGAAAAAAAGTTAAAATGTAATTAAGCATCCTGATTTTATCAAACTGAAGTATTTTGATTGACCTGAAGGATGTGGGGGTTTTTTGATATACAGGATAAACTTTAGTTTTCATTCCACTCTGGAACATAAGTATTGTCAAAATGAGAAAACTCTGCAAAAAACAAAAGTCCGCTTTTTATACAGCCAGACTATGTAGTTTTCTGTCCACTGTCTGCAGAACGTGTGCGTTTTGCTGACCTTCACTGTGCAGCAGCAGCACCCAGTCCTCTGCTTTGCATCTGCACTCCCATAATCTGCTCTTACTACAAGATTTCCCAGAACACATTCCCATTTGCACAAGCTCTTAGTAAAGCACAGCACACTCTAACAGTGAGCAATAACACTGCCCCTGGCTGGCTCAGCAACAGTTGGAAAATACCTTTTCACAGTGTAATAATCTTTAATGTTAGTATGATAAAGGGACCTGGAAACTTCTGATTCAACACTTCAGCCTTCTCTAGATAGGAGACAGAGACCGGTATGACCTTCAGTGTGAAAAGTGAGGGAGAACTTTCCCAATGTAAGCACTATGTACTACCTGAAGTGATGACATGCTATATTATTTTTTCTGCTAGTTATATTGAGAAAATTGTAAGGAGCAGGAATTTAGCTGTGCATATAACAGCATTACCAGGTTCTTTCTGATAAAAGCAGTCTTTGCCATTCTTCATAATCGAGACTTTCTGCATGGTGTCTTCTGGACAAAATGCATAGGATCTCACTCAAAGCTCTGTGACTATCAAAAAATACATAAACAAAATGTCCTCCCATAATATTGCCAAATCATTCACATTTTTAAAAGATTGAAATTTATTTCTATAACTAATTTGGATATTAAAAAATACTATTTTCATTAAGCATGGAGAAAGAGCTCGGACTGAATTGCTCCAGACAGGCCAAAGTCTTTCCATTTATGTCTGTATAACCCTGCAATGGCAGTAGATATAAGACTATGGAAAGGAAAATTCCCATTACTGGAAACTAGCAGTCTGCAAATAATTATTGTTGACCAAATATCACATGTTTTTAAAAGAGCCTTTGTAAATATTCTTTACAATACATATCTAAAATTCTGTGCTTTTATACTTCCTTTTCTTATTCTGTTTTGCAGGGGGTTTTTTGAATAGCCAATGCAGCAGTATTTTTCATTTTTCTTTTTCTAGTAA
Organism: Strix aluco; assembly: GCF_031877795.1. Lineage (NCBI taxonomy): Eukaryota > Metazoa > Chordata > Aves > Strigiformes > Strigidae > Strix > Strix aluco. Next base: position 20,136,436 of record NC_133936.1, on the reverse strand, counting down.
TGTTATGGTAAAAATCCCATTGAGGGGTATCAGACAAAATAATAAAATTACATCAGAAAAAAAATATAAAAATTACATCAAGTAAACTCCACTTATATTCTGTTTCTATTTCAGGATGCCACGATTTTGTGACTTTTGAACACATTACTTCCTGGTTTTAAAAAACAATTTTATAACATAAACAAAATTCTTCAGCTGGTCCATGCTTAATGTGGTTTTATTGACAAAACAGAAGGTAAAACACCAGTTCGGGTGAAAAAAAAGAGCTTCATGTCCTGAAAAAAAGCTTTTTGTTCTGCGATCTGCAATGCATCACTGTACATTTTCAAGTGTTGTCACTTGCCGTATTTTGAAGTGAAAAGCCGCTAAAGAGGACATCCGCAAAAAAAGCACTTAGTCAAAACATCCTTCTCTTGTTTTACAGTATTTACGCCTGACATACACAGGGGATTTCCTTGCTGAGAGTTCTTGAAAAATGAATAGGTGGGGCTCAAAGCTTAGTACGTAATAGAGAAAGATCAAGGTGCAAAAGGAGGCAAAGAAAGGCAAAATGACTTAAACCATTTTCCTGCTAGTGGGTAGAGCCAGATGCTGAGCAGGCACATGGCTGGCTGCTCTTACTCCTACCTAGTTACTTGTGGTTTCAGAGCAGACTGTTATGTGGGCAGGATGGGAAGAATGGTGATACAAAATATGCTATATAGCCAAGAATTCCTCTTGATGGAGAGAATTCTCAAGGAAGAGTCCAACCTGTGCAAAACATTCAGAAATAACTGCAAGATATTGTGTACAGTCCAATGGTGGATTTGAATTAAAACAAACAAAAGTCTTGAAATTTAGAAAAGGCAGAGAGAGACCAATAAGCAACAAAATTCACGAAAAAGGTGGATTGTTTACCAGTAAAAATATCTTCTTTCAGTCATGTTCCCATAAGAAAGGCAAACAGCAGATTCTGTAGGAGGAACTTAATTTTCCATCATCTTACTCTATTTAGAGCATATATCAACAGGTAAAGTAGATAATTTGTTTTCATTGGTTCACTCACAAAATGAACAGTAATGGTTACTGGTTCAGAAAAAAAAAAAAAAAAAAAAGGCAAAGAAACAAAATTCCTTCAAGTCCAGCAACCAATTTAGAGAATAAAAATAGAGGGGGAACCAGCCATATAACAAGTGCAATACATCTCTGACAAACAACCAAGATAAGCAACAGCTAATGATAAAAGACAAAAGATTTCAGATTGCATTAACATCTACTACCCAGAGTACACAGATCATGAGAGATTTCTTTCCAGAGCTCCTTAGATTGAGTTTTCTCGTATTAGAATGTCTTTTCAACGTGACAGCAAATAAAAATGACTGAGTCACATTGCAGAAGAGAAGAACTAAGAGTGAATAGGAAACAAAAAAATTACAGTTATTTTCCTGACCCTAGAAAATAAGATAACTCTTATATACTATCATTCTTCCTCTGATTTATTAAGAGTTGACATCAAATTTATCAAGTGTAACTTTGAAAAACGTTTCCTTTTTCTAAAAGCATCTATCCTGCTAGCTGCAGCCAACAGTATTGAACAAGAAAACTTACCACAGTGTTCCTCATGGCTGAAATCTAACACAATGTAAGAAAAAAGCATTTCATGCCATACATTCTGTTTTCAAAGGCTCTAACAGAAAAGAGGGATTCCTATCTGTTAAAGGGCTGAGGGCCCTCTGAACAAATTAAAGACCTATGGAAGGCAACTGACATTTGCTAGGTTGAGCTCAGAGATTACATTTAGTTCTGGATAGGCAGAAACTTAAAAATTTACCAGCTGAATACTGACATATTTTAAATGGTGTTGGTAAGCTCTTTGGGACAGAGATCCTGTCTTTTGTTCTGTGTCATTATGATGGCTAACACAGCTAGGTTCTAATTAAGCATTGGGCTTGGCAGATTATGATCATAATAGATTATTTTGTAAAAAAATATGTTGCCAGGAGTTTGATGACCACATTTTAGTATAAATAGAACTCTTTCTAGTCGGATGCTCAAGAGCTCCTCTCTCATATGCAGCAAAAAGCTGAATAGGCAGTAATGTGAAAAGTGAAGATACCGGCTTCACAATAGCAGTGTAAAAATCCTTTCAGATGATCCTTTTGTTCCCTTTATTCTTCCTTGCAAGAATTTATCATCAGTTCTCTATGCCAGTCTGACCAGTGTTTGTATAATCAAATAGCTAAATTTTGGAAAATCCTAGCATGCACCAGAACTGTAAATTACTAAATCACACCCAACTGATTTGTCACTCTCTTCTGTTTCATTGCTTTTGTGTTTTGACACAATTCTATTTTTCAATATATGCCATTTCACTAGTAAAACAAAGGAAGTCTTTGTTCATATATAACTCTTTCCTTTTTGGGAAAAAAAATTATCCCAAAACATTTGTCGTATCTTTTTGTTTAAAATTCTGATGAAATTTATTTAATACTGTATCTGTCCCATCTTTATATTCAGAGAGGTGAGGAAATTTCTTTTGTAAGCACTTATTTCCTGACTGGGTAACATCCTCTTCTCCAGTGAGGATATATTTGTGCAATGTGCAGTTAAATTGAGACTTACAGAAACTGATTTCTGCTATAGATGTCTATTCATCATCCAATCACTCTTTCTAAATTTTGTCTCATTTCCAGATACGAGAATTCTATTCATTCTTACTTCAAGTCTTTTCCAATAAGTTTGCTTTTTGCATTGCCTTTTCTTACATCATGTGCTTTATAATTCCAGAAATTATCTTCTATACCCAAAGATAAAAACACTTAATAACTTTATCCCACCTCACTTTATCTGTGAAATGCCTGAAGACATAAATACCTGCTTTTTAAGTTGAAGGATATTTGTTTAGTATATTAAAGTGTTACAATTGAAAGGTTTGAGCTACATAAGCCCTAAAATAGATTTTACTCATACTGTAACAGTTCTTATGGACTGTTCTCTGTCACATCTGATAAAACACTAACATTTGCTTGATTGCCACTATGATGATAAAAAATTATTCCCAGAAGTGTTGTTCATAAGTTTTCATTAATCTAACCATTTGCCAAGGTTGTATAAAATTTTCAACTCCAGCTGAAATAATGCATAAATAATAGGTATTTAACAAGATGCTTTTAGAAAAAGAGAACTCCTTCCTGCTGGATTCACTGTAAAAGAAAAAAAAAAGGAGCTTTTTGTAGATTTTCTACAATGAACTAAACTAAGAAAAGATGTGATTTTATACCAGTTTAGCAAAAAAACTCTGTGAACACTACTAAATTGTCATTTAAATTTGTCTACTAGTAACAGTTGTTAACCAAAATAAGATAAGAGTTCCTGTACAGTGTGTTGAACAGACTTCATTAAACTCTTTATTATAAAGTGTTAAGCTGCTATAACTTCTGTATATAAATATGGGGTTTAAATCATCTGTTGAGGAAAGGGAACATAAGTGTCCAATTTTATTCCCAAACCTGTAAAACATTTCAATCTGGCATGTTCATCCACTCCACCAACTTGATTAGGAATTTTTACAGAAATTTACAGAACTAGTGGCATAAACTAATATTTGCTCCTGGCACCTGATTCTGTTCTCCAAAGCTGTCAAATACTTTGTGTCTGTAAAGCTAGTAACTGCAAAATATCAAAATCAATCATGACACAGATTGAATACAATCAGCAGCAATTTCACAGACAGAAAATCATAGATTTCAGGATACTGACTTCAGTATGAAGAATATAGCTATAATTTTTCTACTCAAAGTAGATCATTTATGGGATTGTAATGTATACACATGCACAAGATGAGAAATACCTCCCAGAACTTTAATTCTGAGTTGTCTTCATTTTCCATCCCACCTAGAGCATGCTGCTCTTTTACTGACCTATAAGTGCTTTTTCTAACATTTACTCCAGTCCTGTCTAAAGCAATACATGTATCAATATGTAGGCTAAAACAGCTAAAGTCAGCTGAGGTAACTTCTTCACAAGATTTATTCATTTAACTTCAAAACATTTTGACTAGTTAGAAGTACTAACCTATAAGCTAATATTGGTTCCCAAACATAGTGTTCATTACCTCATGGGAGAAAGCCCAGAAAGTTACTTGATTAAGCATATAATTACATTCTGCTGAAGAGGGATATTTGAAGATTGTCTTATCATTTTGTAACTTCATAATCTATAAGCCTATTAATGACACCCTGGAATAATTTCTTGGGTTTCTTCCTCCAAAGGAAATGAGAGAATCTGTTAAACATCCAATAAATGCATACTTTTTGGATAAGGTTCAAACAAAATGAACAGGTTAATAATATTCTTAAAACTGCTAAAACCATAAGTGGAAAACCTTTCAAGCAAGGAGATTCTTCAAGGTGCTTACACTTCACCAAATTTACCTCTATCCTGGTCCTAGCAATGGAGGTAAATCTCAGGCGTAGAGATCACTGCATCCACTGAAGTTACAAATAAAACAAGCACAACTGAAATTCAAATCAGGCCTTTCCATTAAGTCAAAGAGTTAACTCAAAAAACAGTATTTGTTTTTCTCTGTGCAGTGCACTTTGCTATATAAGTAAGCATAGCAGTTTAGTGGGAGGCAAGCATGTATTTTTTTCTAAACATATCAGAACATTGTCATGAAATATTGTATACCATTTGATGCACACAAGTTTGCCACACAGAACCTGTCACGTATAACCAATAGTAACCCCCTGACTTTGCCCAAAATGTAAAGAGAAGTTTGTCCAGGGTCTTATTTTTAGCCGTACCACTGGGAGCAAATTCATCATAAGTGAGAGCTAGTCAAGAAAAATTGTGTCCAGGAGGACAAAGGTTTCTATCTAGCCAACCAATAGCATAGTTCTGACAACCCCAGCCTCAATATGTGTATTTGTCTCCAAGGTAAATTGTAGTGAATGTTAGGTGAACTGAGACAGTGTTGAACTCTTAGTAAAGGAACATAGCCAAACAGCAATCACCAGTAAAAGACACAAGAACCTCTGGTATTTTCACTTCAGTGCTCCACAAATACCTAACTGCCTAATTAACAGAACAGACATTAAGATAAATAAAGTCTAGAAGTCTTCTTTTACAGACAAATACAAGTGGAGTGGCTATATTTCTGTTTTCTCATGACGGTTACTGTTGGGGCTTAGATTAGAAAGGAAGCCTCCCTGGATTCTAGCCACTCTAGCCTCTCCAATTAGCTGTTTGCATTACAGCCTCTCCCAGCTAGGATCATAGAGCTATTGTGCTGTATCTTGTACAAACATTCAATAAAAAAGGCAATCTCTGCTTAAAGAGATTGCAAACCAAAAAGAGGGAATGACACAGCTTTCAGCAGCTTTCACTGGAGGTGACTTGTGCACACTGGACGGGAAAAGGAAAACAAGCTGACAATACTCTGGCTATGCAGAGACCCTGCAAATTTTCCTTTTGCTATTTAAATACATAGTAAGTATGAGAAATGAGTATGAAAAGGATTCTTGGATTGAACTAGTTCCAGGAGGTTTCTTCCAGTCCTACATTTTTATTCATTTTTAACAGGTCTCCTATCTATTTGTTCTTTTCAGGACATTTAAAACAGGTTGCTTCTGTGAGGTAACTTGAAGGCTAGGCTAATGATTTTGCAAAGTCATCCCACATTATAATACATACCCTCAGGAAAGTATAAAGGCAGTGAGTTTTGCATCATTCTCTGATGGAAGAGAGAGACATTATGTCTCTATTATGCACAATAAGAACTAGTACAGAGAATTTAACACATTTGTGCACTTATTAGAGATTTTAACCTTGAAAAGGGAGAAATCAAAATTGTCAGGCTATCTCAAGCTTAGATGAAGAGGACTCTACTAGATAGCAGAAAAAAATATTGAAATGGATTTACAAAGTTTTCAGAGGGACACTGGTCATAAGAAAAATGTTTTGTTATTTATATTATTCAACATGGAGTAGACATTATTTTAAGGTAAGCAAACAAAATAAATCTATAGATAAAAATAAGGGGATTTACCATCACTGTGCCTTATTTCTCAGGCATAGAATCCTGTCATAGTTACTTGACTGTATTAAGGAGCATAGCAGACAGGCAAGTTGGGCATTTCAAAGACCTGAAAGCAATTGGCAAAGACACATAGTCTGAGGAGTTCTTCCCATGAAGACATGAAATAAGTGAGCCCTATCAGGAATATGAAACTTCTCTAAGGTCATACTCTGAACAAGTGATAGTGAATAAAGCCAATTCTAAGGATATTATGAATTTTTCAACTATTCAATGTTTCTTCCAAACAAGATTAGCATTTCTTAGCAAAGAAATGATCACTAAGAATTTAGAAGAGGTTCCAGTTCATGAGAAATAGCACGTTAGTCTGGATACACCTACTTTAGTTGTCTGTCTGAAACAGCCAACTTTAAAACTTGGTAATTGGAAACATATATTGATCTATGCAACAAACTTAGTAATTATCAAAGTAATTCTTAATGGAATAGTTCTTAAATTTTCCAAATAAAAAGGTAATTTACTTTTAGAACAATTCTTCTGCAAATTACATATATTGTATATGAATTCAAGCTACCTGAATTTGCTTCTAAAATGTGTGGAAATTTTATATTCTACCTTCTTTTCTTAATAGTCTGTTTATTTTTTGAATCTGTTTATTTTTAAGCTAAAGCTTTTTGTAAATCTAATTTAATTGTATTTCAGATGGTAACAACCTTTCAAGTGGCTCTTCTTCAGGTAAATCTATCTTCTAAATTTCTATCTACTAAAGCCCTTTTATTGCTTTGTTCTGGTTCTATTATTTCAAGATCTCATTACATTTTATATAATTCTAGAAGAGAGCAAGTCAAATATGGCTCTTGCTCCCACTCTCTGAATACTTATTTCTGAAAAACTATAGATATAACAGCTAAACTATTAAATTTAGTATAATTATATGACATATAAAATCTAAATGTAGTAATACTTTTCAGCTTATTATCACTGAAAATTCTTGTATGCAGATCATAAAAAAATTTCAATCAATATATGAGACAAAACACTGCAGAATTTGGTAGCGGTATATAAATTCAGTGTTAAAACATAAAGAGAACTTCTTCAGGCTTCCCATCTCAGACAAAAGCAATATTTTTTATTCGATGAAGTCTGGCAACCAAGGTGATGAAAGGTTGAGGATTTCTTGAGAACTTGATTTAATAGATGGAATGAATTATTTTTTCCAGCTATGAATTAATTCTTTTTTCCAGCTACCAAAACCCCCACCATATTCTCAGCAAGACAGCAAAATATTGTGCTAGTTGATGAATTCTTTGCATATAATATTTGTTGTGATGCTTGCTATTTTATTTCATTGCAGTTATTTATTTTTTCTTCTTTTCCACTTTTAATTATGTCTAAGAAATAAAAATGCAAGAAATAAAATCTTTCTGAGAGAACCAAAAATTCTTTTTTCTTATGGCTTTTTCACAAACAGACTGTAACTCCTATAATCTCAATGAATAATGAATAAGATCTAATACAGTGACATCTCTAACAACAAATGGAAAGAAAACCAGACAGGTAAATGTACAGGTTCATATTAACATCCAAGGATATAACCATTCTGTGTTTTGAGGGAGACCCTGAGAACATTGTTCAGACTAAATTCACTGGTCAACCACAGCATAACCCTACATGTGGCCAGAGACTTCATTCCCTTCCTTTCATGTTTTGACAAGCTACCTCAGAGGCCTATGTGTAGACAGGAGGACCTGGAACCATATTATTCTCTTAGCCATTCTCAATAGTACCTTTTAGGAGAAATATAGCCCGAAGACAAAAATGTGCCATCACCAGCTGTTGCATTTAAGTGTGAGATAAATTTAGTAAGAGATTAATCCCCTTGTGTTCTAGATGGTCCTCAAAGATTAGAGGGGCTAGGAGTAGCTGGACTTACCTCTTAATAGATATGTCAGTTACTGCTGAGACTATGGGCCTGACACCAGATGCACAAACAGCCTGTCTGTTGTAGGTCCAGTCGCATTCAAAAGAAGCAGCCAGGTTCACGAATAGTACAGTTTATTCTTATGCAACATCTACAGGTTCTTTGAGATTGCCAGCAATAAATGCACTAAACTGCAGGATGACTATATAGCTCTACAAACAAAAACGATTGCAATCATACAAGCTCAATTTCCCAGGTAGGCACTTGGCATAGCCAAAGTCACAAATCTTACCAAAAGGCATCTCTTCTGGGGTGGTGGTGAGGAGAACAAACCCCTCAATCTGTCCCTGCAATTTGGTATCAAATTCTTGTCCCTCCAAGTTAGGTACAAACTCAGGGTAGTATTTATCCACTATTATGCCAAGCATGTCAAGTGTGTGTGGGGATGAGACTGTGGTCAAGCCACTATTCCTTGAGCAGTAGCACGAAACATTTCCTAGTATAACTCCTGAGCAGTTGTGCTACTGTTTTGTGCTTCCAACGCTTCCAACACCAGCACAGAGATAAAATAACTTTCTCACTTACAAGGGAACATAAAGAAGATTGCTGTTACTAATACTGATAGAACTCAAGTGAAACCTTAAATTTTAGAGACAACTAACAGAAGAAGAACTGAAGTGCCAAAATTAAAGTAGACCATACCAGAGGATAAAAAATATGTTTGTATGCAGTATCTGAGAATTATAAATTTAATCTTCTAAAGTTAATAATTGGATATGCCTTCCTTTTCCTGCCTGAAAAGAAATGACGATTATTTAATGAGCAGAGGAAAAAAATGATCCACTTATATATGCTTTTCTACATTTGGGGGAAAAGAACTGAAAGAAACCATAATTGGCTCTTGCTGTAATTCTCTGTCCTAAGGCCTACTGAGCCCAGACTGAAAATAAGGCAGTATCACATGCCTCACTGTTTGCATAGAGTACATCCAAGTATTTGCTGCTATTTTAGACTGTCAATGTTTAGGGATTCCATTTCTTAAAAGCAATTGTTTCCTTCAGTCTGTTGCCTGACTTGTTAGATGGTATTTCTAAGCCTTTGAGTAGCAATTCACTAATTGCCTGTATCTGTAATTTTGTTAACCTAGATCCTAAAAATTCCTTGACAGTAGGCATGGAATTATCAGAAAATCTTTCAGCAAAGAGCTGACTTGTGCTCCTTTTGTGAAAGTAATTTTGTTTGGGGAAGTTTCAGAATGAAAGTGTTGTTGAATTAACCCATGCTCTGGAGGATAGTCTGTCATAATTGACCTACCTTACCTGCCCTTGTCAAGGAAATCTCTCTCTGTTTAGAGTATGTTGATCTTTGTGGATATGTACTGAAAAAGTAACGTGTTTCATTTTATAGCCAGACCAGTCATCCACTATGATAAAACTATTCAAGACTTGATTTTCTTCAACATTCTACCACAGTTAACAGGTTGTACCAGAAAATGGGCAGCTTGGAGTCTGATTTAGCTCTCAGCCTAGGACAGGTGATACGTCATACCAGGACACAGTTCTGACAGTTTGACACTTCACTTTAAGAGCAAATTATTGTGCATTTCAGCTCCTTTGATTTGAATTTGAAAAGTGTAAATCTAGAGAAGGTGAAGAGTCTAATAGACTAAATCTAGCTCCCACTTAGGGAGCCTGAGACCAGCTACCACCTCTTTTTCATTTGGTTGGCTTATCTGAAAGCAGCTTTAGATACTGGTTTCTGGATAACTACTTCCCTGCATCAGCATGAAAGTAACAATGCTGCTAGAGATGCTACAACAACTGGCTGAGCAATTCTTTGATGAGTCATCATGATCTCCCAGCTGCTACCTCTTAGGGCTACCCTTCTGCAGTGCTCAGAATAGGAAACCAGGAATCCCATGTGCATTGGCATGGTCTAAACAGACTTTGGGGTAGCACGTTGCATCTCCCAGTAATCCTAAAACATTAAAGAAATTGTAGTGAAAGTAAAGCTCTGTCAGTTGTAGGCATTTCTCTGACTTTGCCACTGTGTCTAGTATGTAAGTATACATTTTCATCACTAGAAGTTTGAGGAGCACCTTCACAGTAGCACGGCAATCTTCAGGCCAAATATCATTTCTCTTCCTTGTTACAAAATGCTTACACAGGACAGAGAGGGGTATTATTTGCCATGCAAGTGCATTCAGTTACCAAAGAAATTTTTATTCTGATATGTTTTGGCTGGAATATCCCATTTTCAAAATGAAATTTGTATTGATGGAGCAGGAAATTTGCAACCATGATCATAACTGTTAATAAGGTCTTTTTGGAACCAATTTTTTTTTTTCCCCACAACAAAATTCTGTATGATGGTATATAGTGTTTAAGAATTGCAATTTTCTATTAATGTTAACATTTCCCATTTCAATACTTATGGCAAAGCAAGGCTATTAATTTTTTCTTATCAAGATAGGGTTTTTTCCTACACATTTTTTCACAAAACTATTAACCAAAATGTTTTATTTCCATGACTTCTAAATATCTTCCCCTTTGATCTCCCAAAATATGAGACAGAATTGAAAAAGGCTTTCAGAAAGCAAGAAAAGTCAATTTGAATTTTGGACTTTGGAGATAACTACATCTGCAAACAGTTTAGAAGTGTCCTTTCTTATGTGCAGTATATTTTTGGACTGAGTTCTACTGTTTAGAAATTCTAAGGGTTAGCTGAGATGGCACAGAGAATAAATGCAACCAACAGATTAGCTCATTTGAAAATTACTTATTCAGTGAAGCAAGGTTTGAAAGGAGGAGGTGGAACGTAAGCCTGGAATTCTGACTCAGACTCAACTGCTTTCCTCAATTGCTCTTAGCAAGCCACAATTATACAAATCTCTGACTCAGCATTAAGAATTTGGCAATCTAGTCTTCAACTTCAATTAAACATAAGGATTTTAATGTAACATTAGCTGTATATTTATAGTAAATAGCTAGTTGTGTCTCAAAAATGTTTTAGTATTGTAAGCCAAGATAAATCTGCTCTGACATCATACCTACACAAAGCAGTGGTTGTCCACTTTCAAACAAAAGATTTTACCCCATAAACAGAATGCCAGGCAGGCTTCCACTGACCCTTCTAGTCTATACTGGGACAGCGGCCTGGGGCCATGAATTTTGCTTCATGACAAATTGTATTATTACCAAGCTGAGCAAGGAAGTGTAATGTAAACTAGACAAATTCTGAATGGGTTTCATGATAGCTTTAGCTGCAGTACATCATATAGCTCATTATCTATACACTGAAGAACAACAATACTCCTCTCCTCTAAAGAATATTCAAATTAAAAAGGAGGAAAAAGGGATTTTAACTTTGAGACCATTTATTACAGTTTATAGAACAATAGCAAAGAGATACTCATTTAAGTTTTCTATTTCATGCCCAAGAGTCTTATCAAGAATCAAAATTCTCACTGAGCATTCTTTCCAGCTGAACTGCAGTTAGACAGCTAAATCAGTAATGCAGTATAACATGGTCATATTAACTTGGTGAAGCAGAAAAGACCATCTGCAACACCATGAATATAACTAAAATAGAGTGCCAGCAAAAAGCCGTTAACAGTGTCTAATGCCAGAAAACCTTATGAATGGTATTTTCAAGAAGTTCAATATAGTTGATGAAAAAAGAATTATAGTATTTGTTTCACTTTTGATGCAATAAGGTTTCAAAATTCATTTATAAACTGCTTTACAAATTAATTCTACGTGCATGTAAAAATAATAAAATAAATTTTTATGTACTTCACTAATTTCAACTGTAAGCAGTTTGTTCAAGTATACTTAGTAAGTTAGAAGAAATATGCATGTTCCCAAGGTGCACTCTGCTAAATATCACTGTGCAGATTGAAAATTGGCACCTCTAATTGGTGCTTAAAACATGCATGACTCTGGTTTTATGTAACAGAGATTTCTGTCTACTGTACTGCTGTGTGAGTATATGCATTAGAGTTATAGATTCTATGCTAAATATTTGGAATTCAACAAGTTTTTCATAAATTATCAAGGAATAAGGAAGGCTGTTACATGGATTTGTATTTTAAAGTAGGGGGAAAAGTGTGGAAGAGTCTCACAGGTTTTTTATTATTATTTAATACATTTTCAATTCCTTGGATAAAAAAGGTGAAAACAGTGAGGTGAGAATGTTTGCAGATCTCACAAAATTATTCAGAATATGACATGAGATTTACACATATATCCTTTGATACCGAGTGGCTGAGTGATAAAAGAGCAAATGAAATTTTTTACAGACATCATAATAGAGATTAAATTACCTGTTACCAGTCAAGAAAGAAATCTTTCAACTGTTATGGAAATATTAAATTAGCACAGGCTAGGAAGACAACTCAAAAAGGCAATCAAATATTAGGAATTATAAAGAAAGGAACTAAGATCAAAACAAAAAGCCATTATTTCACTGCACTGATCCCTGAGTCTAAGAGTAGCTCAGGCCACTGTCAAAAATTATTACATTAGAAATTAAAAAGAACTAAAAGTGAGAAGGATGATCAGAGGTACAAAATACAGTTACACTAGCATTCTTCAGCTTGGAAAAGAGGTATGCAAAGAGGAATGCAACAGATGTATAAACATTGAGACTATTAAAAGGGAGCAATTATTAGCGATTTTTCATATCATAAGAACTAGCACCCTCCCCAAGGCAGCAGGTTTATAACAAGCAAGGGGAAGTACTTTTTCACAAAGGTATGCCAAAATTATGGAACTGTTTCCTATAGGATGCTTTGCAAATCAAAGTACAACCATGTTTCAGAAGCACTGAGGAAAATTCATGGAAGAAATGTACAGCAAACGTTGTTTGTGGTTTAAACACAATCTCTGGCTCAGAAAGTTTCTGAACTGCAGATAGCCAGAAACTGAGTAAATTTACTGGGAGAAATCACCCACTGTAGTGGTTCTTAAACTCCTTCTCCACTACTGGAAAATAACAGAGGTCCACCAGTGTGCTAGATGGACCTCTGGTGTCATCTAGTATAGCAATTTTAGCTCTTAGGTTTTCCTTTAAGAAGAGCAGGGCACTCTCACTTTCATTCATTTAGAATTCAAAACAAATTCAATACTAAATATATAGGACATTCATTTTAAAACATTAAATGATTAAACCATGCCATCAACTGCTCTACACTTACTGTTGGGCATAGGCATCAATGAAAGACTACTTCAAAACATTTCAGTATGGGATGATAAATTTCAGTGCTAAATATTAATGAATGTTAGCTAGCCACAAACGCTAGTGATTAAAACTGCCTGAAAAAAAATGAGATCTTATCCAAACAGAATTTCTTATCCCAGTGAGAGGGAATAACAAGACATTTCAAGATGTCCTCTGAGAAATCATTTCACTATTGATTCACTGGGGAAAACACGTAGCAAAGTGATGAGTAACAAGAAGCTATTAGATAAGTCAGACTGTTTATGCAATGATATCTGATCATTTCAGTTATTTCAATTATTTTGTTAATTTTTTTAGCATTTCTTTTTCTAAACTGTTTACTATGTTTTCTGTACATCAGAAGTCCTTGTGCCTCCATCTGTGTGTGTGTTACACAATAACTTAAAATATTTGCTATCTGGGTTTGGTTTTTTTAGAGGGACAGTTTGTAGATTTTACAGTTCTTCCACTGCACCATATTTTACACTTCCTCACAGATACTGGTATTCTTACCGTTACATAAAGTTGTTCGTTTTCCACACACTCAGAATAGCCTACCCTGCCATTCAATATACCAAGCCCAACTAAGCCCACACCCATGCAAATGAACAAAAGATAATTGCATTTTATAGGTGCGACTGAGGCTTGAAGGCTATGTTGCTCTTTTTTCTTCCCACATGTTCCTTTACTTTTCATTTTAAACTCATTCAGAATAAGTGTTTCTTTTAATTGTAAAATGTAAGTATTGGAAAGGATTGTGGCAAAACTGATACACAACTTATTTTTCTTTCCTGTAGGATTAGCACTGCCATCTTCCAGTTTAATTTGTAGCAAATAAATCAATAAATCAGCAGTACACTTTTAAGCACATGGAGTTCCACTAATACCTATTTCAGGATAACAGCTACCAAGCAAAGTATTTTGATGTGTTCTAGCAGTCTTTTATAGATGCACAGATTTTTAACTTAGAAAGAACCAACAGAACAGATAACTATCTCTTTTAAAAGAGTCTGTAGAATCAATGCTGCTATCCTTATTCTGAGCTCAATAACTTAGGTCTGACTGAACTATGAAATCCTGTAACACCATGACTATAACAAGCTTACAGCTATATAATATTTCCATATTTACACATTCCATTGCTAAGCACTGTAATTTATTAGGAATAGACCAATTATTTATAGCTATTATTATGTACTCCATGTGTGAAAAAAAGGAGATTTTCCTAACAAGAAACTAATATGTAATATTTTCTTCTTTTGTATGTATTTACATGTAGGCAGACTTTTTGGGTTCCGGTTACCTGGATGGAGACTTTTAACGTACAGAAAGCAGTCCTTACCGCAGGAAGACCCTGATGCAGTGATAGTTGACTCATCTAAGCACAGCGATGACTCAGTGGCAATGAAGCACTTTAAATCACCTACAAAAGAAAGCTGTAGTCCTTCAGAAGTGGATGATACAAAAGCACTGATTCAACCCAGTAAATGTTCACCTTTGGTTAATATATCAGGACCTCTTGACCATTCATCACCTAAACAGCAATGGGACAGACTTTACCCTGACATGATACAGACAAGCAATCCACTAACCCATTCCAGATCAAAGGAAAGCATTTGTAGTATACGGAGAGCGTCTTCAGTACATGACATAGAAGGCTTTAACATCCATCCCAAGAACGTTTTTAGGGACCGTCACGCAAGCGAAGGTATGGTAGAAAGTCAATCAATATTCTCTGTATTAAGCGAGTCAATCAATATTCTCTGTACTAAGAAAGGAATTATTGCAATTTTTCATAGTAATCATTACTTTGTAAGCAAAATTAAATATAATCAGCTGTATACATTCAAAGGCACACTAAAAATATTAAGGGCCCAAATATGCCAGGCTTATTTACACTAAATACTGCTTTTCATATCTAAGCAGACCAATAAAATTGTGGGGTTGTTCTTCTCTGCCTTCTGTATAGAGATATAGCAAAATTGGGCCCAACATTCCTAGAGCTATTTGTATTTGGGGGGAAAAAATCAGGTGATCAAATTAAAATTGTATACAAAGTTCTGTCCCATACTCACATATATTAGATTGTCTTTGACTGTATGAAATCCTACATCAGAGACTGATCAGTTTATTTTTCTTAAATCTGTAATGTGTACATTGTATATTCACTGATTCAATACTGAGACATTCTTTTTCTCTCACACTGGAGAAAACATCCTCAGCAACTCCATTGAAATGGTTTATGTAATGCTTAGTGAAATATTTAGTGAAATGGTGAAATGCTTAGTGTAAAACTAATGTGTGATTTTCTCTTTGCGTTAGTATATTCTTGCAACCTGCAAAGATGTTTCCTCTGTCTTCTTTTTCTACTGTCTCTCCTAATTATGCACAGTCATGGAGTGTGGACTATGATTTCTTGTTGGAGACAGGGAATTTGAGAAACTTGGGAAACAGCTTAGCAAACAGAGGTTTGAAAGCCCTGTGAATGAAGAGGCACCTTTGAAACTGGCTTCTGCAGAAAAGTGCCACATGCACAATGCTTTTGCAGCTACTGATGGTCTAATGACTTGAATTACATACTTTTATTCAAGCCAGATGACAAGGATTGTATGGGGAATATTTTAGGATTTAAAAAACATATGTCATGGAAGACTGTGTACAGATTCATAACTTAGCAAGAAAATTAATTTTCATTTTCATTGATTGCCTGTTTTTCTCCTATTCACTGACCACAAGTGTAAAATTCCTTTAAGTTCTCCTGCCTTTTGCAAGGTCCACATCAAGGGCTCTTTGCTTCTGTACGTCTCCTAAAATACGTCTGAATGGTCTTCTGCCACCCAGATTAACTTCTAGAATAGCAGAACTAATTATTCCTTCCAGTTACTCTTCCTGTATTAAATACAATGGGTAAATACCTCTTTTCTCATTTCTGTTTCTTTTGGACTCTGATTTTTTTCAGTTCAAATGAACCTGAAAATTCAATTAAATCCATCCTAAACCATACCATTTTGCTATATTTCATGTTCACATTCAAGTCAAGATTTCAAAATCAGGATGTGGAGGCAAAAATCTCCAAGCTTGAACCTTGGCATGTCTTTTGGACAACTGCATAAGCTTCATCTTGGTTTCAACTTCCCCAGATATTTAAAATAACCTTTCAAATAAAACATATTTAAACATATCTGTTTTGTCAATATCTATTTTCAGAACTTATTTTCATTAAAGCACTTCCCTATTGGTCATTCTTCATACAGTTATTTGATGAAAAGGTGTAAAAATCAGTTTGAATATTGTCTTTGGTTATGGTGGTACAAAGCTCATGCAGAAATCATCACAGTTTAATATTTGCTGCGTGGAGGAGCAAAAATTTCTAGCTCCATTTCACTAAATAATATTTTTCTAATGTTAAATACTAAGGAAAATAAATTTTACTATAAGGAGTTAATAATCTGTTTGAATTCCTATGGCCTCTCATGTGATGTGATAATTTACAGTGTAAATAGATAAAACACTGCCACTCTGATTTCACTCTGTATAAGCTACAAAATAGTAGAGAATCTGGCCCTAAGTTTAGGTCATACATATGCATTCTAAAAAAGTACAGCAGAACACAGGATGCCTCTCAGAATTGCATTAGAATTAGTAACCATCCTTGATGCCATCTGTTTCCAAGTATATTAGAATTTGGCACCTTATGCTGAAAAGATGTTTAAATTTAGCCAGCAAGTCCTGTTTGCCTTACTCAACAGTGAGCCATAAAACCCTATTGTTGCTGTAAAATTATTCATGCAAGTTAGGCAACCAGGATTCAGCCTAAATCATCTTTTCTGGACTCACAGATTCTGAGCAGAAACTGCCCAAATTAAAAGTAAAGTACAGTCCCAATGGGCTAAATTATTACCCAGGGGAGCATAAGGTTTAATATATTTGCCATTCCATTTTTATTTTGTTTATTGATCCTAATAATTCTGAATTTTCCTGAATCCACTGAAAACTACTACTCTGTCTGAAAATGCAATTCAGGATTCAGATTTAATTTTTTTCCACCTTCTCCAGTTCAAATAACATTAATTGAATCAGCATAAGAATTCTGACAGAAGAGAAGAGCATTTAGCTCAATACTAACTACAGTAATTCACCCATGGTCAAATTTACTATTTTAGAAGATAAATCAATTGAGAATATAAATTATTTCACGTGTTAATTTATGTAGCCTAGTTGCCTATCGCTTTAAAATTACCATAGCTGTGGACATTATGTGCTGAAAGGTATTACATTAAAAATGTCAATTTAGGATTTTAAATTCCTTTGAGTGTGCTCGACTGAATTCCATTCTAGATTTGCCTAGTTGACAGCAGGGCAAGAACTGTGTCTTCCACCCACCACCCTAACTCCAGCCAAGTCCTTCTCACCTGAAATGCCAGCAATCCAGATTTTGCAGGCGGGTACATGTTCACAGGGACTCTTTGGGAATTTTATTGTCTTCAGAAAGTGTCCTCAGTAACATCCCTGCAGTCTTCTGAAAAAACAGCAAGCTTTTGAGCCTAACTCAGCCTACAAAATCTGCATTACTGCTACAGAGGCCTGGCACAGAAAGGCATCAGGCTGAGAGGATCTGAACACTTTCCCACACTCACAATACAGAGGGCCCAGCTCGATGTCCTGTGCTCTCCAGTCTTCAGGAAGCTGGAATGGCCAGAGAGGCAGCAGGTGTGACATGACACCACAGACAAGGCCCAACATCACCTCCGATTCCCCCACAGGAGAAAGGCTGAAGCGGACCCTCTGCAGGGACGGGGCTGCTGCTGGGGCGGACAGGGGCACAGCCACCTCAGCCCTCAGAGGTGGCCTGTCAGCAAGGGACAACTGTAGGTGAATATCAGTTTGAGCCCAAGGCACCTTTAAAAGCTGGTAAGCTGGTCACGGTGGCTGGCAGCATACAGGGGCAGGGTCGCATCCTGCACCTGGCCCCTTGCTCCCTGCCAGCCGCTGGGGCCCTCGCCCACCCTCATACCTCTCCGAGCTGCTACAGACAGGCAAAAGGCATGACAGGAAGGGAGGGCAGCCTGTGGGTCATGTTGTACACCCATGAACAGGGGTGGCGTCTACCTATCCACCAGTATGGCTTCTTTAAAATACTATTAAATAATAAAAATAACAACATTAATAATAATAATAACAACAATAATCATATTCTCTCTAAAGAGGTTTGATCTCATGAGAGGATTCGAGGCTGGGTGTGCCTGTGAAGACAGAGAGCTTTGCCACTATTATCTTGGAAAAGTGCCTAAAAGCTGAAGGTTTAAGGTATATCTTTCTCCTCAGTGTTTCTCCAATATTTGTTTGGAAAGGTGCTGCGCAGCTTGCTGCCATGGTAAAAACTTTTCCTCCTGTGAGTCCTGAGCAGCCACAGGGCCCAGGAGTCTGTGCAGGCCGACCTGCCCAGGCCCACACCACATGCAGCCAACCAACCTGCACCACCCACAACTGTGGGTGCTTCAGTCTCACTTAATTGTGTGATTAATTACCACTTCCTGGGTTAGAACTTTTGATCTCCAACCCAGTGCCAGACTTGTGGAGAAACAATTTTATCTTATTGTTAAGGCAAGTTAGTTAGAGCCAGTTCTACTACCTACTGATCCTACTTCAAACAATTTTGTAGATGATCTCTCAATTGTCAAAGTGACTTCATCTTGACTAAAAGTCTACAAATATAGTCAAGGACATGCAAAAATATTTCATTTCAAACCATATACATATTTGAAGCAATATTTTCTGCTTTTTCTGATTTAGATTTTAGTTGTCTTTTTTCTCTCTTTTTCTTCACTTGTGTTATGCTGAAAACCAGACAATGGTCGCAATGTCAAAGGTAAAGTATACAGCGAGACTGTACCTTCCAGTGTCTCAAACAGCCACACTTTTTGGCATGTTACTTTGCCTGCTGTATGAAATGTTCAAATGCAACATTCTCATGCTGACTTCTCTAGGGCTAGGTGCATTACTTAAATTATATTTGTTAAACACATAGTTATTCCCTTAACTATTATCTCAAAGCACTAACTACCAATCCCTGGAAAAAGTGAAGGCATAGTTAACAGTCATTTGACTTAATTATCTGTTAATTCAAAAAAGGAAGGGAGGGAGATAGAACATATCATAGTTATTTAACTCAGTGCTGTTGTCCTTAAGCAGGCAAAACTTCTGTTGAAGCTACCAGGAGTTTTACCTGTGAGAGGATGTATAATCGGGCAGGGCCACTAAAAAAAATCTATTGTTATAAGGTGCCTAGTTTTCAGTTAACTATCTCAAAAATAAAATAATTGGTAATCAGGAGCCTTGTGGAAGTATCTTCACTTACTCCTCTTTTGTCTCCTTAAAACTAGTTTCACGTTCCTGGATGGCAGGGGGTATGGTTTCAAGCTTCCTGTAGTATTAAAATGTGCATGCATGAACTTCATCGCCAATTTCATGTTTAAATAATATTTAGTGCAGTTACAAAATTGTTTTTATTCACTAGCACTGAGCTACAGCTTTTAGAAGCAATTTGAACATAATTAAGTGACTTCCTCCATTTCTAGAAAAGAATTACTAAAGTGTTCAGTTTAATTGCAATATTTGTAGCTATGTCTGAAAACTGGTTTGTGACTTCATGCATGATGCAAAAAGTGTGTGTACCTGGTAAAGTCTTCTCTCTAAACTGCATGCAGTGCATGACCTAGATTCTGTAAAGCGATTCGTGGACTATGAAATCATTGCATTTGCTTCATGTGTATGTTGGCAAAATCTTGGGGGAAAAAAAAAAAAGATGCAGTCTCTACTGTAAAACAACTTTTATAAATATATTTACTGCTGGTGAAAGACGATGGATTGACAGCTCAGGAGGGTGAAATAATTTCTCAGTGCATTGTGTAAGCACGGACAATGGAATCCTACCATAAAAATGGGGAGCTCAAACTTATCCTTAAAGAATCTCCTTTCTAGAGTAGGCAGAAGCATGTCATTCTCCCTGCTGATTCACTTCCTGGCCACTCTGCTAAAACTGTCAATCAGGGTGCCAATTAGTGTCAATGGTGATTGTGATTTGTTATGGCCCTCTTTTTCTGCTTCCTGCTATGAGAGTATAGCAAAGGTCCATTAGCTGTCAAGTATCAGCTCAATTGCTGCCAGCCTGGGCTGTACTTAAGCTAGTAATATCTTTCAATTAATTACCATTATCAATGAGGTACATATATAGCTTTCACCACTTTCTAAAGCAAAAGAAAGAGGATTAAAAAAGCAAGGTTTTATTCTCATGTGCTATTAAGTCTAATATCACACACTAGGGCATGAGTCTGAGGTAACGAAGGAGAGAGTAATTCCCTTTGGAATAGAAGCAATAAAAGATTTAAATCTCAGAAAACAAAACTTCAATGCAATTTAAGCATCTATAAAGTTACTATAAAAAAAAATATATCTGCTATCTAATCATGGATTTGCCTTAGCTCCCATAGTTTCCACTTACCTTTGAGTTCCTTAGGTATCAAGAATCTTGTTCATCTGACAAATGGCCCCAACTTGATACCTCAGTCATGTCTAAGCCTTCTCAATATTCAAAAACTATTAATTGCTACAACTATGTAGGGAAGTAGAGGTGAAAAACTGCAGTCTGACCATACGTACATAGCACATGCCAAGCACTGCACATGAAGTGGCAGAGCACATGCCACTTCACTGATTTGTGAGGAGATTGTGAGCCCTGATTTATTTTGAACACCACCTTTTAATAGACTTGTGTAGGTCATGTGAAAGATAGATTCAGGTCCTACCTGGGCCAAAAGGTGTTCAAGCACAATATTCCAATTCCTTGCTAGTGTTCTCAGTACCAGGCTTTTTAGCATTACTTGTGGGAAAAAGGTAGTGCTTTCTTCCTTTTTCTGGTGAAGTTGTTCCACAAAATATACCAGGTTTATTGGTCTAAGAAGAAAAACAAGGACTGATTTTGGGGTTTTTTTGTTTGGTTTTTTTTTTTGATCTTACATCAAATGATCTTTGGACAAAATACAGAAGATCTTGAGAGCAGAACCACTGAATTGATCTCTCCCAGGGGAGCACCTAAACTGTTAGTCTAGAGCATTGTGACCTCCCTTGTCATCTTGAATTCCTTTCTGCACAGTGGCACAATTTTAAATGGAGTAGTAGAAGATTTCTATCTCTGGCCCAGATTAACATATAATAAGCATGAATTTAGGAGGTAGAAAGCATATGTATAAATCTCTTTAAGCTAAAAAAAAAGCAAATTAAAAGTCTGGTTCTTCAGCAAGCATCCTAAGCCAGGTGTGAGGGAAGACCAGCTGGTTGCTTTGAATTTCAGTCCTTCACACATTGCAAATACAATCCAGCTGTTCAGCTGTTGGCTCTGCAGTTCACCCCATAGGCTTAATCCTGTCCCATTGGCTGTTCCTGAATCATAGTACCTGTCCTTTTTTGCCTCCCAGGAAGACAAAAAACCAAACCAAAGCAAACAAACACGCAAAAAAACAGTAGAAGAAAAAACATCACGTTGTTGCCCATAACAGAATTAGGATGTAGTCAGGTTCTCACGAAGATCTGAGAAAGACCCTTAGATCCCACACTTTAGATACATTGTCACTGACTGCAAGACCTGGATTTTTTCTTAAATCCGTAACTGTATCTAGCTCTCACTGTCTAACATCTTTATAATTCTTTTTTCCAGTATTATTCTCAAAAGTAAATTTTCCTTACTATAAATATTTTTGGCTTCTGGACAAATTTTATGATGACAGTACAAAACAAGTATACTGATCAGTTAAATTGCTTGCTTGTTGTACAAAGAACTCTGTCCAATATTGAAAAGAATAATTGTAATGGATATGTACCTCATGAAGTATACAAACTTCATAGTTTTTATCTATTATGATGCACTAAAGTAGTATAAGATGTTTAAGTGTATATCAAATACTCCATTAATATTCTATATATGGGTATCCCTATTGTTTTCAATATTTTGTTGGTAATGACAATTGAAGAAATACATTTTGTGAGTTTGTGATACTCTAAAATTAAAGGCTTTTAAGACAATGTTAGGTTAATATTTCCATTGATTAAGTATGGAGTTTACTTGATGAATCAACAGGGTAGAGCAGGTGTCTACTCAATTTTCCAATTCACAAAAAGGTGGTTTTGAGCTAACTATCATGTAAGCATGACCAACAGAGCCTTTGCTCAGTCCAGACACTCATATAATCATGCGTCCTATTTCCACTTTTATAAACAAATGAGAATACAGTCTTTATATCCAGTCAGAATTATAATGGAGCATACCAGCATACCCAGTAACATGAAAATAAGTAAGGATGGATGCATTATGTACCTTGCAATCCATTGACTTTATAGAAACTTTTGGGGACTATATCTAAAGCAAATTTCATGTTTACATTCAATACTAGATTTGATTCTCATTAGCAATAGAGTTATTTTTAAAATGTAGATAATTTTTACTATTAACAAGTAGTATAGTGAAAAATCATTTTTAACTACCCTTTTAACATATCCCTCTTAAACATTAATGATAACTTATTTCTCTGCATTTGCCAAATACTAAATATGTGTTCTGATTTTTCAGGGCCTTTTAATCATATCAAGTCAAGTCTGTTGGGATCCACATCGGATTCAAATCTCAACAAATACAGTACAATCAACAAAATTCCTCAGCTCACGCTGAACTTTTCAGATATCAAAAGTGAAAAAAAATCTTCATCTCCTCCTTCTTCAGAGAAAGCAATTATTGCACCTAAGGTGAAAGACCGAACGCACAATGTAACAGAGAAGGTTACCCAGGTAAGGTAATACACTTTACTTTAGTTCCTCTTCAGTTTTGTGGAGCCAATTATCAGCGTATTCAATAGATCATTAGGCTTTTCATGAATGATTTGGACATCTCTAAGACAATTTAATGGGTTTGAGCCATTACTTATTTTACCTCCAATTCAGTTGCACATGAGGTAGTTTACAACATTAGACAATACTGTTAACAAAACTTTTCAGCTCTATTTTTCAATGGAAAAAAGTTGTAGTATGCACTAAATGCCCCAAATAACTACACTAATTTCAGTGATTCCTGTCATTCAAAAATGTTATTTTCATTTTTTTTTCTTTTTCTCATCTTTATTAATTGCTAATTAGTGCAAGACACAACATGATAACAAGTGGTAGGTGATTGTCCCACTGGTATAAGTATCATAGTTATATTTTGTAATTTCTGTTCCAGTTCTTTGGCTTTTCATAATGCTCTTTTCTGTAGGTATCTTTTCCATATGCGTACATCAAAAAGGCTATCAAAATGAAAAGCAGATACCTTTGGACTGGGTGTATGGTATAACCAGTCATACGATGAGGCATACAATTGAAACAAAACTGAAAACAATTCAAGATAGCATATTTCTTCACTCTAAGGCAGATACAGTGCCCTCTGAAGGCAACAGAAGTTTTCAGCTAAATTCAGTATCATTATGACATTTGTGTTTTAATGTCATATGGAGGTTGGTGAGGACAGGCTACCAATGGGCAACATACTGAAAAAAAATTAAGACATGACAGTATCCCAAATAACTTTTATGGTCTTAGTAAGGAAGGGGTCAGCCCTTAAATACCTATCCACTGACAGACTGAAAGATTAGAAGTGCTTTGTATTAGAATGAAGATAGAGATTCCATAAGGAAGATCTTGCCAAGAGTAGCTTTTGACTTACTGCTGACCTGCCTTCCATAGACCAGACTGCGGCTTCTCTACATTGGTACTATGCCACATATTGTCCATGCTCCTACTCCCTTTGATGGATATAAAAAAGAATGTATTGCACACCCTCCTAGAGAAATAGCAATAAAAGTTCTATCAGTTCTATCTTGAGATCAGTTAGTGCCTAAAAAGTAATTGGATTTTTATCTTTCATATATTTTGTCTTTGATAGCTAACTTAAATCTGCAACCATTGTACTTTCTTCCCTGGTCAGCTGTGAAAGATTTAATCTCTTCTGGATCTATTTTGATATGTTTTAAATTATTCATAGTAGTTATACATAGAAGTCTTTTCATATGGCAAAAAGTCAAGTTACATTAAAAAGACTAATTTTTATAAGTTATGTAAGCATAAGTCAAGCTTGATTGGGTTTTTTTTTCAAAATTCTGCCTGGCTAATTAGTGCCAGAGTGCCAAGTTTCTATATACTGATGACACTGTTATGGGAAAAAAAAAAAAAAATCTATGTTTATTCTCCAAACAACCTAGATATTATGAAAAGATCCAATAGAAGTGACTTGGATCAGATAAGCCTTCCAGGAACACTGATATTAACTAAATGTAAAATTAAATTTGAAATGCTCTATAAAATCTTTACACTCCACAAAAGACTTCCAATTTGATTTGACATTGGTTTATGTCCTTTTCTAGAACTATCACAACCAGTGCAGAGTACAATTTGTGTAGCAAACATTGATAATATACCATTTGTCATAATTGGAAAGAATTCCCCACAGATGTTCCTTTTTCTTTTATTATAATCAGTTATCAATGTTTTTAGTTTCTGCTACAGCCTAAACTCTAGGATTAGGTCCAGGGAGAAACTCCTAGGAAGTATAAATAAATGTAGGTCTACAGAATTCAACAGTCAAAGATCTTGTTAGCTAGTTATTCATTAATTAGATTAGAAATACACATTTAGAAGATGAAAGTGGCTACTTTTAGTCCTATTTATGTTTCTAATCCCCAGTGATCTCAACATGTTTTATAAGATTTCAAAGGTTCCACTGCATGTCTGCCTGTAAATCTCTTTGTAAAACTTTTCATGGGCCTATAGATCCATTTTGTATCTGCAGAATAGTGCAAAAGTGGTTTTGGAAAGTTTGAGCACAATGTTGAGAATAGAATATGACAGAAACATCAGGTGAGATAATTAGGATATGCTCATGCTGGCACAGTCCTTTGATACGTAAATCTGTGAAACTGCATCAAATATGACCTATTTAATCTATGGGACAATATCAGTAAAAGAGGAAATGAGTATAAAATGGCCATGGTCAGTTAAAAGATCACACTTAATCAGAGTAGAGATATTCTGAAATAGTCATACAATAAAAGAAGTTAGGGCAGGAATTCCAAATGTCATTAGACAGAGCCTGAGAAATGAGTAAAGGGATAGATAACACGATGTACTTTTCTGGGATTGCAGGACTTGGTGACATGGAAGGCCACTTCCAGATACACATTGCACCATTCAAACATCCATCCATCTCTCTTTGTACTCCTTATCGTGTATCTCTCTCCCTTTTGTCAGCTTTGCTGGGAAATTTGGTCCTGCCACTATAACCTGACATTTCCACTACTGTGGTGCCTCTCACTGTGCAGCTCAAAATATAGAGACAGGGACTCTGGTGTGCACCACACTAAGGTATCAGTGAGCCTCACAGTTAGATCACTACACTCTGGATTCTCTCATGCATCAATAATATCAAACCGAGTATCAGCATCACAGGACACAAGTTCTTCTTTCTAGAGATAACAGCTATATGACTTCCATCATATCCACAAGCTGGAGAAGTAATTCATGCAGCGAAGGCAATGAAAAGGGAGGGAATGGCACCTAGCTTCCTTCACAAGGTAGAGAAATAATGAATAATGAATACAATAAATGAGTCACGGCCATTAGAGGAAGTGATATACTTTCAGAAAACATTTAAAGAGGAGTGAGACACTTTAGCAGTAAGATTTTAGTGGAATTAATTAGGAGCAGATGGAAGAATAAAGTTTAGAAAATAATTTCAGAAGGAACAGATGTTGTGGGACAGGGGTTGATAACAGTAAAAAACATGAACTTTGAAATGCAGGTGGAGAAAGCAAGATTTCACTGCAGAATTTAATAAATAAATAAATAGATAAATAAATAAATGCAGTCCTTAACATCTTACCTTCTAAATAATACAAAAAAGAGCTAGGTTGTAAATTCTACTGCAAAGAACCTTCCA
Source organism: Strix aluco (assembly GCF_031877795.1). NCBI lineage: Eukaryota > Metazoa > Chordata > Aves > Strigiformes > Strigidae > Strix > Strix aluco. The sequence goes on along the minus strand of NC_133936.1, from coordinate 20,110,264 downwards.
GTATTGTCTTACTACTTAACAGGAGTGTTCAGGACATTATGTAGAGATGAAAATTGCCTTAAGATATAGCTTGCAGTGAAGTCCTGCACATGTGATGGTCCTGAATAAGTAGATATTCCAATCTCTTAGCCTTTCACCTGAGTAGTCGCTGATCAAAACTTGTGTAATGCAGAATAGCATAACATCTTCTGGATGCCTGTTTCTGCATAACATTGACTTTTACTCAGAGGAATAGCCCAGTAGTAGCTGCCAGATAGCCCTTACTGAAAAATTGGCATTGCCATATCCCAATGCAGATATTTGTCACTAAAATCAAAGTTTCTATTCTGCTTCACTAACAGTGGTGGTTTTTATGCTTCACTTTATCATTTCCAGAGGTGTTAAGCTAGACTCTCTTCTGGAAGAGTCTCAACTTCCTTGTTTTCATTATTCATTGACACTCTGTTCAGGGAGGCAGTCCAATATCTGCACTCTTTTGCACTGACAGGTTCAGTTGGGGTCCTGACACTGACTGTTAGAAAGAGATAAGTCTTCTCAGAGGCATGAAAAATAGACTTTTATTAAAGAAAGCAGTGGGGCAAAAATTTGACATCTGTCCCTTAATATTTTTGATTAATAAAGGGGACTTCTGACCTTAAAATTACAGTGTGTAGATGTGAAACAGTGATTTTACCTTTTGATTAAATACTGATTTATTTCAAATCTTCTTACACAGTCAGTTCCCACTGATGTATGGCTCCAAAGTTGTGAACTCTGTTGTGAACAGACTCAGAGCAGCATGAAGATTAGAATAGTCAGTACCTATGCTTATTTTCAAAGAAAAGAAAGAGTTCCTGAATACCCATAGATTAACATTGGCAGCAAACAATAGCTGGCCCAGTTAATAAACTTACTGGTCTCTTTACTGTGTTAAGAAAAACTGTTTTGTGGCCTCTGATCATTAATGTTCAGAGATTATTGATCCCCTTAAAATTCATTGGTCTGTTGAGATACAGCATGTTGTTGAAAGACCCACTATGTATCTATTGTTTACGATTTGTCTCAATAACTGACTTATAGGAAGGTAAAATTCTATGATCTTTAAACTTCTTGTAAATAATACTTTTCAAAACAACTTCATCCTCCACCTACCTGTAGGAAATATATATATATATATACCCAAACTGGTTATATGGCTGATCAAATGATAAATATATACCTTGACAGGCTACATGGTTGATAGGGAGATTGTAACCTGGTTTGCAGACATGCTGAATACCCACAGATCTTCTGAAAGTGGAGCCCTCGGTGAAGGGAGGGTCATGTATGAAGTGATAGACCTTGTCGTTTCACTGCATGTTTTTGTAATCTGGCCAGACTCTATTCTGTCAGGCCCAAAAGATTAAGAAATAAGTAACAATATCCCCCGAGGCCAGTCTCAGCTGTTGATATAAAAAGAACCATTATATGATCATGACTTCAAACTGACCTTCAGGTTTTCAGGCTAAAAGAAGACTAACAACATCTAGGACAGAGAGGGGCAATATAAGACCTAAAAATAAACCAAATTATTGATCTATACATTTTCAGCAGTCTGATTCAGCTGACACATTGTGCTGTTTACAACATCATGCAATAACTCACACACAAACATTTTGAGGCTGTTCATTCTGGAACACAAGCTGACATAAAGCAGAGTATTCTGAATTAAGGGGAAACAATTTTAATATGTCTTCCAATTACACAGCAAGGCAAACATATAATAATGAAATTGGGGTAAACAAAACCAACATCCCTAGTTATTTTATGGAAAGTTTAAATTATTGGTTTCTGCTGAAGTGAGAATCTTCTTTTTTCTATTATTTGTTTTTCCTGTTCTCAGTGATCAATTGGCATAGCTTATACTGGAATTATTCCCTTTGTTTAGAATCACACTTAACACCTTCATGCAATAAAATCTAATCTTTTATTGTCATTATATAATTAGGCTTCATAATTACTGTAGATGCAATTACAGAAATAGTATAAATGTGTGTCATTTCATTATCATTTAGGAGGAGTGACACACTGTGTGTGAAAAGAAGAGAAGTAGAGAACATCATGGTGACGGCAAAACCAATAAAAATACCCCAGTCTCTGGGTAGTCATTTATAGCTGTGCAAAGATGTCACCAAAATTGGAGAGTAGGCTCTTTTGCACCAGACCAAGTAGCTATACAAAGTGCATGGAAGCAGAAAATAAAGCCCACTCGTTTGATCAGTTTCAGAGGAAAACATAGCATTTTCATTGGAATTACTTATTATTGCATCAATATAGTTACAGATTCACAGCAATTGTGAAAGATAAAATATTCCTTCCTTCCAGTAGAGCCTCTTCTCTTTGTGACAGTTGAATAGGATAAGTCATCTGAACTGCTGCAGTGTTGTGAGATTTCACAACATGGTAGAAATGGAGCAGTCAGAAAGCCCAGCTGCTTTGAAGAATGTAACCTGGATGTATCCTTAATTAGTCCATGTCTTTCCCCCAAGATCTACTTTTTTGAAAAAGGGATTGCCTGATTTTACTGAGTAGGGAAAAAGTATCCAGTATCTTCTATGAATTACACTTTTGAGAAATCTATATTTTGTTTGATCTCTTTGTTGTTACTGCCTTGAACCAAATACTCAGTGATCTGTTCTGTGATGCTAACATGGAATGGAGCATACAATTTTTTTAAATACTAAATCATTTTCCAAAGCAGCATTCTTCTTTTGATGCTAATAAGTGGGGAAAATTGGCAGACACAGGCTTTCAGACTGCATTGTAGTTTGTTCTGAAAATAATGAATTTGATTAATATGTTGAGGGTGTAAGAATTAATACCCTAAAAGCAAGTAAAAGTGATAAAAACCAAGGTGTAGGCAGCACTTAGGCAAACCTCATTTCTCTAGACTAGAGCTCTGAATCCCCAACTCCCATTTCATGGTGGATTGACCTTTGAATTTTCTAAAATTGGTAGGTTACTCAGTTGAAACTAACAGTTTTGACACCCACCAGAACAGTCCCACCATGAACTGCAAGAAGTTAAGTGCCTGCTTAGCCCCTGTCAAGCCCTACTGAGATCCAGAGAACTGGCAGTCCTCTGATCCACTTGGCATGCACAGTCTGAAATAATACCTTTCACACATGCAGTTAGAGTTGCCTTAAAACAGCCATGAAAGGAGTCAGTCTCTCATGTAATCTTAGAACCATACAAAAATGTAGTATGGAAGAGACCTCTAGAGGACATCTAGCCCAACCTCCTACTCAAAACTGCTTAACTTCAAAGTTAGATTAGAGTCAGGTGGTTACCATGTTAACTCAGGAAACAGTTTCTATGTTTAGGTCAGCATGAGCATATATTTTCCCAGAGAAAATCACCCAGCAATAGGCAGCAATAGCAGCTAGAGTGCAGAAAGAGGGAAGGAAGAGGGCAGAAAGCTGTGGATCTCATGGGTCAGAAAGAGCTGGCATTTTACAAGGAACATTGCTGGTGTAGCTAACACTGCGTGTAGCTAACATTGATGTAGCTAACATCACGTGTACACACTGTAGTACCAATGTTGGATCTAGCCATAGAATGCCATAACCTGGCCAGGCAATATTTAGCATTTACCTGAAAATACATATTCACCTCTCTTAAGAGTCATTTTCATCAGACAAAAAACACACGTATGTTCAGCTAACAATTTAATATTCATTTCTTACAAGTAACGAGTTTCCCTTTTATCATAATACTAGCTAATACACAAAGTGAAAAAACTGATGGGTAGTTTGAAAGATTAACTTTTTCAAGGAAACAGTTAAGTTCCCATACTTTGCTAATAAGATAAATTGATGAATAAACTAAATGTGAGGGCAGAATCCTGCAATTTGCAGCTAGTAAGGTGATGATATAACTGGTGATAATTATAAAGCAGTTATCTTCTACTGATTAGAAACCAGGTGACCTTAAGCATATAAAGGAGAAACAGCAGCAAAGCTATTATTGAGCAGGAGATAGGAGAGAAGCATGTGGATTGGTTAGTTTTGACGTATTGCTAGCTGAAGAAAATATTTTCTGGTTAAGGTTTGCTAGGGTTTGGGATTTCTTTTCATAGGATTATAAACAGTAACAAAAAGTAAACAAAGTAAAAAAAAAAAAAAAAGGAGGAACTCTCCTTAAATTATATTGAAATATCAATAAAATCACAGTAAGGAAAAAATCCAGAACCAGCTGTATGAATCAAAAATCAAAGGATCATTGAATCCCAAATATTATGTTTATGAAATAGTGTGCTAATAATCACTGTGGTAATATGTGGTTACAAAGCACTTATTGAGTTGTATAGGTGGTATAGGTGATACTGAGCATAAAAGTAATGAGCATAGCACAACAAAAATCTCTAGAAGATATTTGCTAAAAGTGACTAGTTCAGACCATCTAGAGTGTACAAATATACTATAAAATTCAAATCTATTTAAAGTACCTAAATTGCATGACTATTTAGTTGATATTCATAGTACATAGAGAAATCAAAAGGTTTCTTCTTCCTGATATCAGGGTGGCCTTGTATTAGATTTATCTTAGATAAGTCTGTTTTTCTTTGACAGTTGAATAAATCTTTCATTGTAGCACAAGGTGGAATTGTCTTTAAGGTACTTTAGGTGTATTTTCAAGTGTAAGTTTTTTATTCAAAGAATTATTAACACAGCATCTTTTTAAATATGAAAATTGCAGTAACTACTTTCCAGTTCATATCTTGGAAGCTGGCATGAGAAGGTATGTTCAGCTCCAGACAGTCTGTTCAGAATACTACTACTAATAAATGAGAAACATCTATTAAATGGGAAGAAAAGCTCTTCATTTCACAGCTTTGCATTTTTTTTCTGATCTAAGTATCCATCTTCTTTGAAAATGTTCCACTATTAATTATGAAGAAACCTACTCTCTTTTGAGACAAAAGAACTGCTGTATGGTATGGTCTCACGTCTGTACCAATCTGTTCTGTTCACAGAAGTTTAGTTTCACTGCATTTGTAGATGGGTTAACAATGGAAGACTATAACCGGAGGAGAGTAATACCATTTGCTGCAGCTTAGTCTCTAATTATGTTAGTTTCAGGGTTTGGAAGTGAGCAAGAAATAGGTGCCTGCAGCTCATGGTCATCCTGTACAATTTGTTAGAGGCTAGCTAATTTATTTTGATGAAATTTGTTAGGATAGCATGCAGACTGCAGCCTCCTTCCAGGTTTTCAAACAAAGCTTGAAAAATAAGTTTTGTATAGGATAGTACTTTCCAGATATATTACATTGTCTATTGTCTCTCTTCTTTACACCTACAATATCAAGTAAGCTAAGGAAACTGCAATAGTGAATGACCCATTCTGCAGTTTACACAGTGTGAATAATTAGTCAATATAACTAGAAATCAAAGAATATTAAGAACATTAAATCTTACACTCAAGCTTCTATCCTAGGCATTTTTTTCACTGGATTGAGCTTTTGATGCCTGCAATCATCTATGTGATCAGCCATAGTACCAAAAAGATTCCCACATCTCTCTGGTTAAACCCACAAATAAAAGGTCCAGTTCTCTCCTGAACATAAGCTTCATTTAGCATAACACAGTAGAGGTGGAGCTTCTCAAGTTATTTTTGGCTCACTGATGCTGTGCTATCACAACATTTTTGTTAGACTACCAGAGTAGCTAGTGAAGAATCATCATGAAGGTCCTACCATGTCTTGCCACAATTCCCCAAAACCAGAATATTTTTTTACATTGGAAAAAAAGAAAAATATCTAATGTAAGATCCAGATACTGACTGAGGAAAGGCAAGTTTGCCTGCTTATTTCTCCATGGTCACAACTCTACCCTTTTTCTCTGCCTAACCAGTATGAATTGAATGGATGGCTCTAGAAATCTGGATGGTGCTTTTATAGGTTGGTTTTGCTAGCCAAATGTGATTTGTATCATCACATTGTGTGTACGTATGAATACAGTCTGTTCCATCTCCCCTTGCCAAATGGCTTTTTGGTTGAAATGTTACTGGTCAAATTTGGTAGAAGGTTGGGTAATGCAATCAGCTTTCCTACAAGTGGTGTGAAGGGAGGAACCTGGGCAGAACTCTAAGACTAAATGTCTCCTTTAAGTGAACCAGGCTGGCATATGCTCATTAGGCATAAAGACTGGAGAGCCACAAGGAAGATGGACATTTCTAAATTAAGCTTTTCCCCAGCTACCAGAGCAGTTTCAACTACAGTTCACACCTTTTTAAACATTAAGGGCTCTAATTATAAAATGGAAATTTTCTAGAAAATAAAGTTTGCTTTTTTTGCTGATTATGGAAAAAATATTTACCATGAAACTGAAGGTTAAATTTAAATATGAATGTATGCATAAGGATCTTTTCTCCCTTTCTCCTTTACTCCTGACAGTTATGTCAGTAAGTACTGTAATCATAGAACCAAACTATGGATGTAGCTGCTTCATTTTCACTGTATGCACTTCAGATATTCTTACAGCTTTTAAGCTCTTCTTTAGCTGCATCAAAATGTTTGGCAGCTAGCAAACCAGTCTAAATGGATTATAATGAAAGATACATTTTTCATAAATATTGTGAGGAAGACAAGACAACATCAACAAGCACAAAATCTACTTTGTTTTGTTGTCATGCCATGAACAACTGATAGAAAAATCTTTTAGGTGACTAAAAACCACAGCAATAGTTTAAGTCCTTATTACAAATGTGACCCTTGATGTTTTGTTGTCAGACATACAAATGCTTGTTAACAGGTTAGTGTTGCTAGAAGAGCACAAATAACTCACAAACTCTTTAGCATTTTGAAGGATAGCATTTTCTGTCTTCTGAAATAACACCTTGTAGTAAGTTTTAAAGAGGGTTACATAACTTTTAATACATATTCTGGTATTAACATTTGCTAAAATAGTCAGTTGTCAATATCTCCTTCTTTGATAAACTGTATATCACTAATATAAGATTTAAAGTTCAGAGAAGCATACTCAATAAATCTGTCTGCTAAGTGTTGCATTACTCACTAATATGAAAGTAATTTCATACTGACTGGCAGGAAGAGGTTCCTGAGGTTTAAGATCTATAAGGCATTTTGTAATTTTTTCATGGAAAATAAGGGATGGAAAATGAACTATAAAAATATTTTCTAATATTCTCTTTTAATAATTTCTTCATGAGAAAATAAATGATAGCTTAGAGATAGTGAGTTTTCTAAATTATTACATATATTCAAGTTTGGTGAAGCAATTTTGTTTGACAGTAACATACACAGAAATATTAGTTCCATGAAACCTGCACAATTTTACTAAACAAACATGAGAAGGCGGCTGTTCTGCTGCTTTAATTTCATGGCATACATAAATTTCCTTGACAATTTGAAGATTTGGGGTTACTGTGTATTTAAATATCTTTAGCTGACTAGATTTACCTAATTATTTGATAGCTCTGTGAAAATGTGGCACTTCATGGCCTCAGTCCTGTGAGGCACTCAGCACTCCCAGGAAGTCCCACTGCTCTCAAATCTGAGTTGGATTTGACAGTTTTCGTCATCACTGAGGAAGGATGTTACCCTATCAAATGGAGAATAACTGGATGACATTTCTTGAAGAATCTTTGTAAATCTTTAAGACCATGAATAGTTTTGTAATACTCTTCACATGTAGGTCAAACTACTTGATAATAAGGCCTGCCTCTTTGCTTTGCATTGTGGTATTGGTTGAGTTCTCTGATGTACTATTACATTTCTGGAGATTTCAGTGTTCATGGATATCATTACATTTATATAGTACAAGCACTAGGGAGAGTCTAGTAATTGTTTAGTACAGTTGCTATAATTTCAAGGCATGAACCCAATCACTGATGAGTGATGTCATTGATGGATACATATACTGTGTGGGTGTGAGCTTCAGCCATGGGATCATATCTTAAATTTGTTCTCTGTTTCATCCTATGTTTAGATGACATGATGTAAAATATTATTATTGCTTATCTAAACATCACATTCATGAGTATAATGAAATGTATTTTAATGACAGCCCTAAATAGAAAATATGGAGAGCAGAGGAGAAAGATATACAGAGAGATAATTTTTAATTCTAAAAGTACTAAAATACAAATTTGTCATACACAGAAGGGGAAACATCATCTAAAAGCTTTTCTGCCATTAAGTCTGATCCTTGTATATATACCCTGTTTTACAATTATATTCTCTAATTCATATATTTATATCATTTTTTAAAAGTGTCTTCTAAAAGACCTTCCATTTCTGACTCAAATGCAACTTGCTATCACAGTACCATTAACATTGAAGTTACAGAAGACTTTAACTTCAAAATTTCAGCCAACAGGGACAGCAAAAAGCCACGTCAAACCCTGTTGGCAGCATATTACTTGCTCAGTGTTGTTTCCCACAGGCCTTCCCAGCAAAGGCTGGAAAACAGCATTTCTCTCCTCTCTTGGAGGAAACAAGCAATTTGAAACAGGTGCTTTGAGGTAGGCTTAAGATGACAGTCTCCATCTGAAAAGGCTTGCAGCTTCAGCTACACAAATTGTACACATTACAGTGCAGGAGATTAAAGAGGAATCAGAGCACCAGAAAGCAGGCATGCAGGCAGCAAAATATTCACCTGTACCAGTGAATCCATATCAAAAACCTGAAAGGCAGAATTGTAACTAAACTACCTAAGGCAGAGATAGAACAACTCAACCAACATAACTTGAACTGTCATGGCAGCAGTGTTACACTCAAAGGTGCACAAGACCTTTTTAATTCAATGTCAGTCTCTATTCCTTGTGGATTTTCCAATATCAAATTAGTGATTTTTATGGCAATATACTAAGAGGTTATGTCTTGGACTCAGTTAGAATTTTTCTTTTTCTTAAATTTTAATACCACCAAACAGCATTAATGTTCAAGTTCAGTGAAATTTTTTGGACATTTATAATAAAAATCATTTAACACTAACTCAAATAGATTCCACATATCTCTTAAAACTTACCCATTTTTGTCTTCTTTCACATTATCTCATTGCCTACCAAATTGCAAATCCTCCAGAATATTAATTTACTGAATAACCAAACACCTTTCCAGTGTTTCTGTATTTCAGTTAGGTTGAGAATGGCACAAAGTCCATCTTTGACTAACTCAAAAAAGCTTTATTTAGTGGCAGATTCACTTCTGGAACAAATATGATTAAAATATGCTCAGATAAGCTTTGAGTTTTTCAGGTTCAGCCATTAATAACTAAAGTGCTGTTTCAATGCCTACCTAAAATTACACTTGGTGAATATATGGGCATAGTCAAAAAAAAAAAAAAAAAAAAATCTATTGTGCTATTTCTGACCCTGCAAACAAAGAAATATTGAGCCCATTGTTTAAATAAGAAAGGTTTATATCCTCTTGTATCTGAAGTCCCAAATGGGAAACATACAGGGCAGGCAAGGACAAATCATATTTTCACATAGCAGCAGATTTTTTTTAACAAAAGCTTAACTTGAAAAATATAGAGGCCATTAAAACTGTGTTGTAAGACTTCGTGGGTATACTTCAAACTGTCTGATAGAAAAAGTTTAGTATTAACATTATATACAAATTTTCATCCTACATAATGTTAAAGCATTTAATACAGATGAAAGACTAAAACAAGACAACTATTAGCATTCTCCACCATTAGTATTTCTTGGCTAAGAAGATGTTCTTTAATAACTATCCTTTGAAAAACATGTAAAAATATCTTTTACATGTAAAAATGCCTTTCAGTGCTGATGTGTGAAAGCAGTGTATAGTGCTGCGTTTGGAGGGCACACTAAATCAAAAGCACTTCAGCCTTCTTTCAGTGGTGTAATCTTGTTAGTTGTTCATGTCAGCATCAAGGAAGATGATCATCAAGATGACTGAAATATGAAAGACCATTACAGTCTTGTGGAGAATTAGGTAATGCCTACCATCAGGGAGCAAATGTGGATTTAATTTTCATTTGCTCAGTACTGCTTGTGTAATATTTATTTTTAGGTCTTTTTAGATTCAGAGATCTTTTTAGGAGGTCCAGTCTGTAGGGGTCTCATGGTAATGTTATGAATAGAGAAGAAAAAGGAAGAGATGTCCTTGCTAGTTTTATCTTGGTAGCTTCAGTAGAACTAATACACAGGAGAAAAGAGAACCAGGAGAGGTTACATCAAGAGAAGAGAGTTCCACAAATCTAATAAAATCTCCAATGTAAAATCATATCCTCTTTTAAAACTGAATACTGCTTCATTTTTTGAACTGCACTATCATTTGGATTTAAGGTCTATGGTCATGATAAAAAGGGCTAACTATTACAGGAGTATGGCTTTAGCTTCTGTGTCTACTTCATGTTTCTAATTTCTTTTGTTTTCCCAGTTTTTCCCATTTAATACTGTTATTGGACTTGTTAATAAAGATCTGAAAATGCGTTCAAAACTGCATGTTAAAAGGAAGAGATTGTACTCAAGATCTAAGGGGTTTTGAATAATACTGACAGTGTTCATTCTGCACCATGAGCTGCATCAGAGAAGAAACAGGAATAGTAACTTAGCTTTACTCAAATTTAGGAGATGCTACCTTCCTTGATTTCCTAGTCACCAACAATACACTTGTACAGAGTTTAAAATGCTGCTGGAAAAAAAATTTAATCCAAATATCTTTCCATTTTTTGTGAAATTAGAGGTCGTTGAGATTAACCTAGCCTAATAATCTATGGAAACTCCTATAGAAATGCGATGGGTGTGGATGTTCTCATGTCATCTCTTGCCATATTCTGTTGAGAAAACAGAACATGCTTTACATTTCATTAACGTAGTCACCTTTCACTGTTACACTCAGATAACAAGTATGGATGATTTTGGCTTTCTGATTCAATTTTGAAGTGTATTTGGATTAGAAACTCTGAAAAGTCAAAAGTTCTTTCAAAATTCTTCCCTTATTTTTGACCGGCTACAATAATATCTATAATAGAATTATCCTAGTTCCATTATCATCTTGTTTACAATTTCATGTAAATTTCATATCTTGGCTGCTGAATACACGTTATAAAATGAGAAGTTTTAAAGTTTCTTCAATCTCTACTCATAATAAAGATGTTCAAGTCTCTCATCATACAAGGAACTGACATGTTGCTAGATTTGTTACAGCTTCCCTGACTTCAAGATGCAGGAGTAATCATCCATTCATCTGTCAGGGCTCTGCACCTACTGTTGGACTGAGCCCATCAACATATTGGCAACATAATATTTTTTCATGTCATATAGTATTTCCTAGAAAGAAATAATTTTAACATTGTATTTCAATGAGTGGACTAGTAGCATCTTCCATAATTTTACACAAAATGTTTTATGGGTAAGATAGATGTTTATTTTAAAGTCCCCAAGTAATTTGGGATTATATTTATAGTTTGAGCTTTATTAAATGTTTATGAAATTCTTTTAACATGAAAGGTGCTATGCAAGCGCTAACCTTGTTAGTACAAGCTTTACTTTAATTTATCTGTGGCAAAAGCAGCAGTGACAGAACAGTATTTAGTACTGAATATAGCTACATCATTTAAATATACAGTTCATACGAGACACACTTAGTCATGAGACATAGGAAAGTACCTTTCTGAAAAGCTAATTTATTAAGCCTTGCACCCATCAAACTTCCACATCTACCTTTTGCATAGATTTACACTGTATCCCTCTACGTTACAACTGCTGGGTTTCTCCCCATCCTGTATACCTCTTATTTTGCCACCTGTAAACGATGCTCTTTGTTCAGATTTTCTGGATGTGTATTAGTTCTGTCTATGATGAAAGGTCTTACCTAGATTGTGAATATGTCACATGTTGTTTGTGTAAGTGTACATTAATTATTTATTTGCTTTCTCTTTGGAAATCTACAGCACAAAAATATTGTGAATTCTTAGGGAAAGTGCAAAAGGTCCAATGCTTTCTGAATAATTTGCTTACAGCATCTGGTCCATGCAATCACAATATGCTCATAGAATGAGTTCAGTGACTCTTGAAAGCATCAGGCATGCTTTCTGGTTGTTCTCCATGTTCATGTGCTTTATACAGCTCTGCAGTTGCTTGAGGAGCCATGGTCCAGCATAGAACCCTAACTCACACTTCCAGTCATGCAGTACTAGAATAGCTAGGTAACCATACTGTAAATCCATGCAGTGGTTTGACAGAAGTATTTCCACAATTCATGGTGGTAGTCATAACAGACAGCTTATCATTTATTATTTCTGTTATGATTTATTAAAACACTATTATGCTTCTTTACTTTGTTTCTAGTTCTTGGGTTTTTACTGTATGCATTTGCATCCTTTAATAAATTTAGATTGAAAATGCCTCAGAACAAAACTTATGAATATACATGTGATACATAGAAATATGGGTCTCAGAGTCTCTTGAAACTGTACAGTTTGCATAATAGATAACATAAAGTGTTTACATAGAGGAAATAAAAATAGACTAGAAAGTGTCCCCATTAAGTTATAAAATCAAAATTAAGAGGACCAATATTTGTGTGAATTAATATAAATCTTAAAAATAAAAAGAATCATCTAAAGTTAGAGGAGTAAGAATGAAGATAACTCATTGCTGTTGTGTAACAGCTTCTATGAATGCTTTCCCCTCATCCTTTGCAAGATGCTTTCAGTTTAGTAGGTAAATATTATTCTCTCTACTTGACAGAAGTTAGAGAGGTTAAACATCAGCTTGCCTCAGTTCACTGAGAAACTCAATGGCAGAGATGAGAGTATAATTCCCAGATGATCCAACATCTTGCCTAGTGTTTTCCCTACATATTCTGTTTTATAAAAGAAATTGTACAGGGAAGAATCTTCGTGTTTCTCCAAGTGTCAAATGCTGTTGCTGCATGTGATGCTGCAGAGCCTATAACAAGAGTTCCCTACACAAACAAGTTATTCAGTGAAGCATGTGGCCAAGGTGCTGCAAAGTACATCAGCCCAGTTTGGCTCCTTGACACTTCACCAGGAAACACTATGCAAAACAAGGTCTTTTGAACACAACACAAAGCAGAAATGTTATCCAGCGAACTACTGTTATCTTTGAGAAACTAAAAGCTACCCAATACTTCAGAAAGATAAAACTGTCTAAACTGTGTGAATTTATGACAGTTATTTTTATTCCACTCCATATTTTTCTGGGTATCTGATTGCAGCCTTTCTACAATAAGTACCACCTCGAACTTGTTATCTTAGAAAGTGAACAAATGAACCAAAAAAGAGCAAAAGATATTCACCAGCCCTATCTGTGTGAAACACCCGAAGCAAGATGCTCAGAGTTTAAAAAATGTATTTGAATAAAGAGTCTTCTAACTTGCAGCAGAGCTGGTTTAACAGTGAATGGGATAAACAGGAACATACAGGAAAAGCTGAGTTTTAGATCAGGGTTCTTTACTCAAAGGCAAAATACAATACAGTTTATTTAACTCTGAAATTTTCTCATTATAAATAGAATAAATCTTATCACCTAATACTGCTTGTAAAACACACCAATTATAAATACAGTTCTGTGTTCACCAACAAAACCAGTGTGAGATGGTATTTCATGAAGGTTGAATACCCCTAATTTTTTTAAAGAGAAAACCCATTGCAGCTAGTATGACTTTTGCTACTCAGTATTATAGTCTTCTCTTTAGTAAGGTGCAAGGAAGCTTGACTTTCTCATCATGTCCCAAGGTTCAGAGACTTTTCAATACTGCAATACTTTAGTCTTGTCCCAGTGCAGCTCCTTACTCTTAAAAAACATTTCATCTCCTAAGCCACCTCTTTTACAATTCAAACTATAAGGAGAGTTTCACTGTCCAGAAGATATAAGTTAATAAAATGTCTTTTCACTAACAGTGAATTTGTCAACATCTATTTTAAGTGAAAATAGTAAAGGTTTTTTGAGTGAATTGCTAAGTACACTGAATTCTTCCATCTAGACAAAATGGCCAAGATTGGCTAACACCAATACCCAAAACTTGCAGGGATGTCACACAACAGCAAAAGGATAAGTTCCCCTCATATTCAATCAGTCTCTATTGAAACTGCCAACATGAAACCAAATAATGTGTTTTCTCTTTCTTATGTATGTGCAACTGTGATTTTTTTATTTGAGAGACAAAGTCCCATCTTCTTTCTCTTGATCCAGCAAACAAAAAATAGTTACATAATGAGTGTTTGGTTTTACTTCCCCTTGCATGGGAGTAAGCAAGTCAGAAATGTAAGTTCTGTATCACATTATGAATATGAAATTCACAACCACCAGTCAGCCTCTCCATTTTGCCCAATTGGCTTTTTTGTTTGTTTGTTTTTGCTCTTCAGTTTCATCTAACTCAGTGTAAACCAACCTATGAATAAATGTAACTAAAATGAGAATAAGAACCGGATTGCAGGGGAATAAGTCCAATTTACATTATGTGTTGCTCTGAAGTGAAACACACTGGCTGGAATTTTCAAGCAACTGTAGGAGACATGTTAAGTAAGCTTTACTGTTCTTGTTGTCTAATTCATTTCCTTCATTGTCTGAAAATCCAGCAGGAGAACACTGATATAAATTTTATAAACAGCGGCTCCCTTGCAACATATACTCACACTGCTCTCAAATACTAAGAAAACATTCTTGTCAACTCATGAGGTGGTGGTCTGAAAATACAAAGACTGCTTAAGAGACCAAGCAATGTCTATGCTTCAGCTTGCTGTGTTTAATGCATAAAAATATAGCTAGCACCATTAGTTAAGTACAAGTCCTAGTTACAATATAAAAAATAGATGAACAGCCTCTACCATCACCTCAGCATGGTGCTTAATGGCTGCTTGAAGGTACCATATAATCTTTTGGATGGCTTAATCTTTTCTTTCTTCACAGTACAAAGAAGAGAGGTTCTCACAACATTTTCAGAGTAGAACTTCACTGAAAAAGAAGTGCCACTTAGATTACAAGTATAGGATCTAAGGTTTATACAACACTTGCTGTTGGAAAGTTAAACAGAAAGGAGTGTTCCAACCCTTATAATCGTATAAGATTATGTTTGAGAAGCATGAAATTCCTCAGTCTTGAACAAGCTGAAATTTCAAATCTCAAATTACTTACTGCTAAACAAAAAGCAAATAAAAGCGGACAATGTTGCTGAGGAGGTATTTCCCAGTCATCATTTCATTTCAGTATAATTATTCATTTTAATTACTTTAGAAAGTCTGATTTTCTAAACAGCATTGCTTTTAATTAGCAGGAGATGAGGAATAACTAGAAGTAACTGGTGGAAGATGGGTATAAGATTTCTTGAATATGTCACTTGCCCAAATGGGTAGTAACTGAAGGTTGTCACCATCTGAGCTTTGTTCATTGGTCTGCATAAAATGAAGCGGTGATCTGAGTCCCATAGGATTTGGAAAGCACCTGCAGCACAGAAGGCAATAATTAACATCATTGCTGACAGTGTCTATAACTACACCAAGCATTGAATAGGGACAAAATCATAATTTACCTTCTTATCCTTTAAGGTTTTGTTCTTCCATGTCAGAGTTCAGTCAGACTGGAGGAGCAGACAAAGGAAATTTGTTTTATCTGGTGCCCACACTATGCTTGTTCTTTGTACCAAAGCAGACATTTCAGCTTCTAGAGCCAGCAAATCAAGCAGTGCTTACAAACATAATCCCTTCCAAATAAAATTGAAATCAAACTTAGATAACACCAACAGATAACAAATCCATACTTTTAAAAGAAAGATAGCAAGCTTTAGGCATTGACTAAAGTAGAAGTGAAGCAAAAGGCAATATCTCTGTGGTACCCCTCTTTGTCACACCTTTAGCGGTACTAGAACTACAGCCTCAGTGAAATTTGTCAATGCATGAAGGTTTTCCACACCACAAAACTCAAGTGGAGGTAGCTGTCAAGGACACCCACAGATCTTACTTTTTTATTTCTGGTTGCCTAAACATTTTCTAATGAGAGTAGACTCTTTTGTAGAGAATTTAAGCTGTTGATAATAGATTTGGTTTGGGAGAAAAACACTATATCACTGCAAGAAAAGTTGTTCACTGGCCATGAACAGGCTGGCAAGGTTACCATGTGGTGGATGAATTAATTTGATGACATGTTTAATTATGCAGATTTTATGGACCAGATATACCACTTAATGGTTGCTACAGGGAACAAGAATCAATCTACTGTGTAAAATTGTCAATGAATTTATTGGACCCTGGCAGAAATCATGAATTTCACAGAAGTTTAGTTTGCCAAAACACCAATTAATTGAAGCTTAATCCTGAAAACTACAATAAAGTACTCTTTAGTTTGTCCTGTATTTGCTAAGTTTACTGAAAGTAGGAATACACTGCCTGATTATTGACATGGTGTATTTCTTGTTCTAGGTTTTATCCTTAGGGGCTGATGTTCTACCAGAATATAAACTCCAGACACCTCGCATCAACAAGTTTACTATATTGCACTATAGTCCTTTCAAAGCCGTCTGGGACTGGCTCATTTTGTTGCTGGTAATATACACCGCCATATTCACCCCTTACTCTGCTGCCTTCCTTCTGAATGATAGTGAGGAACGGAAGAGGAGGGAGTGTGGATATTCTTGCAGCCCACTGAATGTTGTAGACTTAATTGTGGATATTATGTTTATCATTGACATTCTAATAAACTTCAGAACAACATATGTAAATCAGAATGAAGAAGTGGTAAGTGACCCAGCAAAAATAGCAATTCACTACTTCAAAGGCTGGTTCCTAATTGACATGGTTGCTGCAATACCTTTTGACCTGCTGATTTTTGGCTCTGGCTCTGAAGAGGTAAGAATAAATGAATAAGAAATATTAAGTCTTAAGTTTTTACTTTAATAATCTGTATATCCTAATATATTTTTTGCTTGTCATTTAATAGGCTGTTTAGTAGTTCTGCCCCATCTTTTAAAGTTAAACTAAAATTAAATCTTCCTTAGGAGAATAAGATAGAATATTAGCTTTCATTGACAGGAGAACAGCTAGTATTTTTCAGTTATATCATATTTGATACTGTCTTTCCAAATAATGAAATAAATATATAATGTATTAAGGATTTGTTCAAATGCTTTTATTTAAGAACTGCTACCAAAAGAAAGAAAAAAAAATTATATGGGGTTAACCTTGCCAGACATGTCTAATGTCCTCACCCTATCTGTACAATAGGTTAAAAAAGTGTTCAATATATACATCTGAAAATTGCCCAGAGGTATATAAAACATACACTATGTTCTGGATGCCTGACCCAGTTCTGTCTCCTTCCAAATAATTTTATTTAATTTAAGAAGGGCTAAAGTTATAACATATTTTTTGATGAAAAGTGAACTGACAAGTAGAGAATTGGCTTTTTTTGTTATGCATAGAATACAGCAGTTTAAAAGTAAAAAAAAGCAGCAAATCAAGCAAAATAGGATCCATTCACTTTTCAAAGGACACAAATCCATCTCTTAAAAATACCATTTTGTACATATTGGCATAAGGGAAACAGACATTTTTGTTGACCATATGTCCATGTCATTAATTGAGAAGAGAAAGGTGAAAACTACACATTAATCAGCAATTTTTAGCATGAAAATTTACTGATCTGACTGTATGCTTCTGTGTCACAATACAGATAATCCAAAAATGTTTTCATTTTAAAATTAATTCCTTTATATTAAAGTCATGTGCTGTGACAGCAAATATTTTTATGTCCACCCCAAAGCCTGATCTAATTCTGAGCATACCATAGCTATCCTTATGATTTGCATGTAATCTTAATTAAGTATTCCTTTAAGGGTCAGTATAAAACAACTGGTGCATACCTACATGCACCTTGAGAGACTTGTGAGCATATTGTCTTAAAAATTTCAGAAGTAGGATGAATATCAGTCACACTTTTCTTAAACTCATTTTCTTAAATTTTATATAATGAGAATGTTTTCCTGTCTCAGGTGCTTCTGAAAAATCATTGTAATAATATGGTCTAATTCAGCAGTCATAGAAATCAATAGTAATGTTCCTAGACAATAGTGATATTCCTATTAATTTGAACATGAGTGTACACAATCAAGGTAAATGAGGAATCTGGAGAAACATGTAGGTAATAGCACACCACAGAAATAAATTTTATTAAGGGAATGCAAAGGAAGAGAGAGAGTAACATAAAAGACAGAGGAACATGTTAGTAGTTCTCTCACCAAAAGAGAACTTTTCCATTCAGAAGGTGACTAAAAAGTTCAGAGATTCAAGAGAAACTTTGATCACCTTTTACATTCATTATCTGTGCTAGGTCTCAGGCTTTCTACAGATTTTTTTCTGTGGTTTTGATAGAACAGGCACATGAAAGACAAACATTTTGACAATAACATTGCTTCTAACTTGGACCACATCTTTCCCCTTCAGGTATGGTCTACATCCCTTTCTCATCACTGAGCACTCATCACTGCCAAAAATTATGTTCAGTGATTGGAAGTGTGGAACATCAAAAATTACAACAGGGACCAATTCCAAAGATCATTGAAGGAGTGCCCTTTGGATTTGACCCTGAACATTACTCTTCCACACCTCTCCTGTTAACAGACATCCTGAATGGTAAAGTGCCAGGTGCTAAAGTGATGCTAAAGGGATAACTTTAACCTAAGATAATGTTACAGACCAGTAGTAAACAAGTGCATTCTCTCAGGTGAGTACACAAATACATAAATGTGGAACTAGGAACAGAAATTATTGGACCATGTAATGACTTTTCTAGTATTGCAGATATGGGTAAATTAATTCTTTATTCCCTCAAAACCTAGTAATTGAACAGTTTTACTATCTGGAAAAACTAGTTTGTTTACCTCAGCAGCAATTAAACTATAAATTATGACCAGTTCACCATACCATCATGACTTCTCTCTCTCATTCATTGTATTGAATGTCAACCACTTTTTCTAAGCTGCTACTTACTGCAGTTTTGTTTCCTACATTGCTGACTGTAATATTTCCCCAATGATCCCTTTTTGATAGTTTAGCAAGAAGGAGCAAACGTAAAACTGTTAGAATGGAACATTTTTCATTTAATAGAATTTTTTCAGCCATAAGGGTTATCTTTTTCATGAAATAGCTCTTTTTTGTTATCTAGACATTCTTCAAATAAGATCCCCTACAAGCAATTGTATTGAATAGTCTTTTTATTAAACAGCATAAGCTCCAAAGACAGCTCCATGTGCGCTCACCCAGCTTTAAAACACCTTGATATCAAACTGAGTCTAGAAAGGGCAGGAGATAATAATCCAAATACCCCATGCAGCACTATCTGAATGCTTCTATTTGAGCCATACTTTGTCAACCATAGGAAAGCAACAGAGTAAGACAGTTAACTTTCCAATTTCTAAAATCGGGAACTAATATAATTTGAAATTATTTTTTTCTGTTTAAGCAGACTCAACACAACATTATTTTGGATGGTAGTAAGCCATTCTTTTTTTTTTTTTTTTTTGTGCATTGTAAATGTTAAGTGGCATCCCTAATACTTGGGAAGATAAAAATAATGAGTAGATGGACTTTTTAGTTTCTATTCTTTTGGTAGTTTATTTTCAATCAGGAGTCTGAGTTGGATTTTAAACAAATAATAGTTGCAATGGCACAGCTCCTTAAGGCACACGCATAGATGATGTGCATGTACAAGAGGAATGCTGCTTAAGATTACTAGATATTTTTAGATACATGCATTTAAAATAACATGATTTTTTAATGTATTGATGAGATTGTCACTTCAAAGACAGGTACGCAGTAGAGAAAAATCAGATGGATATATATATATAACCGGGGTTTCTTCCCTTTCATCTAGAACCTACTGCAATAAAACATACAAAAAAAAGTGATGGTAACAGCTTCAGCAAGAAAATTTTCATATTTATAGTTTTATTAAATTGAGGCCAGAGAGAACACTCAGCTGAAATATGCAGAAAAGCATGAAGTCTTTTGCTTTTGCTGTTTGTACAAATAATAGTGATTAAAGCTATTTTACAGTACATAATTAAAAAGCCTTCCAACAGGAAAAATGCTGCCTTAGAAAATGAAAATAAATACATCATGATGTATATATCGAGCATACTCACAAAACGTAAGAGTGAATGTGTCTTCTATTCGTAGCAATAAATTAAGAAAATAGATGGGGTTTGGCTAAAATGAAGACATATAAATCAAAGTACTCTTTTTTTTCTCTTAGTTTTGATGTGTTCACTCCATTACACAGTATATCTGTTAAAGCAAACTGAAAGAAGAATCCCACATTTCTAGAATTAGAGATTGATCCTCACAGTCCTGACTGCATCTCCACTGATAGAATCAGTACTTTACCCCCTTTCAAATTAAAATATATTTGAAAATCAAGCTCAGAAACATCTCAGGAAGAGAGTAATATTGTTTCCTGTGCTCAGTTTAGCAATTTACTTGGAAAACCTATTCCTATGAATTCCAAGTCTTTTACACTGAAGACTGCATAGTTGATCATACAGGCAGTTTGTCTTTGCTTTAGCAAATCTGTGGACTGAGTACAGTCCAGGATGATGAGCATTAGGGTAGAGTCTCTGGAAATTATTTAGGTGGATGGCTAATATCAGAGAAGCATTTAGTATCAACTTTTTCTTCCCTTAATTGTTTTTCAAGATGAAGCAAAGAGGAACCCCAGCGCTACTTGATCAGGCAGTTATTTGCAGACCATTTTGGCAGTCCTTTATCAATGGCAGTTGAAGCACCAGTACCCTGCTATAAATAAGAAGTTTTGGTTAGTTTAAATATTTTTGTTTAATTGCTGTTTGTACTAATATTTTCAGTATCATGATGCATACAGCATAAAGATCTTCAACAATGACACAGTGCTCAGAAGAGGCTATTAAGGTAATGAAGCATAGACTGAAAGGCCAAATTCTGGCATGTATTAGAGATTTTTCCAAGAGAGAGAAAAAAATTACCTATGCTTGATGCTATAGTGCTGTAGTGCTCGATTTATTTACAGACTGCAAAAAAGATAGAAGGTTGATGATGGGTTTAATATAAAATATAGGTGACAGGAAATTATTGAGAAACTGAGGACCTTACAATACCAAGAAACTGGAAAGCACCCTATAGCAGATGAAATACTGTGTAAGCAAGTACACATTAATGCACATTAGAAGACGCAGTTTGAGATACTCATACACATCAGTGGGTTTTTTTGGTTTAAAAAAGAGACAAATAAGAGATGACATTATAGATTTATACATTAATGATAATAGATGTTATGAAGAAAAGAAAAAAAAAAAAAAACACAAAAATCTAGAGGAAACCTAAAGATCTGGCCATCAGTGAGAAAGTCATGAGTAGTAAATGGCTCTTTGCACAGGCAGAATACCATTTATGCAGATAATTAATTTGTGATACCAGCTCCCTCTTCCAGTCTGATACAATAATAACTTCTGAACGATACCCTCTGCAATCAGAGAGACTGATGCCCTCCTCTTTCAAAATGTGCTGTAATCAATTGCTGTCCATCAAAATAGCCCCCTGCTGTGGTCATTTCTGCATCAGGTCTTGAGAAATTGAGGGTATAAACTAATCTCACTGTTAAAAAATAAGAGTAATCAGAGTTAAGGATATCCCCTTGTAATATATAAGGTTTTTGTAAAATAAAGTCAGTGACCTATACTTAGAAAATATAGTATCCATGAACTCCTGTTTTTATAAGGTCATTTATTTCCCCCGGAGAGAAAATAATTGACAAAATTTAACCTTTCTCAAGTTTATTATCAGAACTGAATAATTATTCCAATATTCCAAAACAACTAAAGATGTCTTCTATGTGGATATTTAGCTCATGGAGAGAACCATGTAGGCATGAAAGAACCATTGTAGGCATGAGGTATTGTTTATTTTTTGTGCTATTACTAAAGTCAAAACAGAAAAAAACCAATACACTTTTAATCCAGGCCTCCCTCCTGTACTATAGCTAGAAAAAAATCAAAAGGTGTTTTAAAAGGCCAAATCGCACAATAACCAAACAAGGCAAAAATATCAGAATTACATTGGCTGTACTGATTAACAAAATGTTAGATTGACAGATTGGACTATATAGATAGTGCAATGGAGAAATCTAAACTGATCTTTTTTACTTTGTAATTTTGTTCATTTGCAATGAAAAAGTAAATTTGAAGAAATAGAATGTCTGTTTTGGCAGAATCTATTTAAAATTAGTATTACCTTAAGACCTTTTTAATAAAGATTTAATAAAGATTTAAGATCTTTTTAATAAATCTTACCAATTAAAAAAGACTTCTTCAATGTATTGTAGGGATTTTAGATTCTGAAAGTACTTAAATATGTGCTATGGTCCTAATGAATTCCAGTTTAGATGAACAGTTAAGTGCCTTGCATAAATGGAATACTGTTTGCACTGAATATAATATAATGAGATAAAAATGATCCTGTACCCATCTTCTACCAAACCAGATTCACAGTTTCCATAGCTATGAGATTCCTATGTGCTTCTGGCTCACAGTAAATGTTGCTACAAAAAAAAAAAAAAAAAAAAAAATTAAAAATCCTGATGTGGGTATCTAGCAACTCTTGACCTTTTAGTCCAGCTGATAAAGCTAGGTATGATGAAAACGGAGGAGCAAGCAATTCAGAGGAAAGAGGAACATCTATCAGATTGCTATTTGCAGACATTAATTGTTGGCATCGGATGGAGTAAAGTGGGTAACTGACAGAGCAGGACCTCTGCATCCTTGGGTACTGTGCTGAGCAAAGTATTCCAACACACCAAGGAAATTACATTGCACAAGGCATAATTCTGACACCAAGTACTTCTGTCCCTGGCCAAGTGACATATGGGAGGCGGACTGTTACTGCATAAAGGCTACATCTACACTGAGAAGTGGACAGCATGTAAAGGCACACCAAAACCTGTGGATCATGCTTTCCACCTCTACTGCCAGCGATATTCTAGTGTCAAAGCCTCTCCACTGTGTAAAAGAAAATTCAAACTGAGGATTAGTTTCTTGATGCTTTAAAGCACATCTAGTCTAACTCATGCTGATTTTACCCTGAAGACATGGACCTTGCTTGTATTATACACCTCCCACATACTCCAGAGCTCACACTTATGCAGTATCTAAGCATGGGATTGACACTAAGGATGAGTAATATTATCTTAGTATCTCAAGTCTTATCTTAAGAATGGGGTGGAA
The DNA here is from genome assembly GCF_031877795.1 of Strix aluco. Taxonomy (NCBI): domain Eukaryota; kingdom Metazoa; phylum Chordata; class Aves; order Strigiformes; family Strigidae; genus Strix; species Strix aluco. The sequence goes on along the minus strand of NC_133936.1, from coordinate 20,087,043 downwards.
GACTGTTGACATATTTAGGATTCGCAACCTGACTTCTGATCTATTTAAGGGGCACTGTAAGGATATCTTGCATGGTGTAGAGATATGGCTACACCTGTAATGGAATTGTCCAACACCCCATGAAGAACAAATCTTAGCTTTTCTTAAGATTCCTTTTTTCCTTAAGGGATCATAAATATTTAAATCTGATCTACCTTACAAAAAAATGTACCTAATGGCAATATTCACATGCTGAATCTCAGCCTAGGCATAGCTTTTTAAAGGATATGGTCTTTCAGACTGTTGAGGTCACAATCAATGAAACAGCCTTCTTTATGTGACAATGAGAAATTCACCCTGAAATTATTCTGTGATGTTAAGCTGAACCAAGGAACATTACCCAGTGTTACACTACATTATTCTCTTGCTCATTTACTCAGAAAATATGAATATATTGAGTTGTCCACTGACAAATGCAGCCAAGAAAGCCTTTGTTCCAAGGGCTGCGGGATTTTACTCAGAAACATGGTAAATGCAAGAATTTAATAAAACATAAAAACAAGTCTAGTACTTGTTGAAAGAAAGCTTTAACGTGACACATACTACCATCAGTGTGGTTTGTAAGGCTCGGAAAACTTTTCCAGTTAAGTGGTATGATATATACATGCATGTTAAAAAAATGAAGGAAAAACTTACCAAACCTTATTCAGTCTTGACATTTACTGAATACTTTAATATATGTTCAGACTTAATGGAGGGGAAAAGGTAGCTGAGTTCTTTTTGAAATCAAGTTGTTACTATTTACAATATTGGCAATCTCTTTTACAAGGAATTAACAAGTATGAAAACAATTTAGTTATTGAAAATTGTAAATTTACATTAATAAACTTTAGATTCCTTTAAAAAGATCAGAGCCTCAAAGAGGCTGCAATTAATTATAGGGCAGGTCTGCACTAAAAAGCTTGGAATATATTCCTGGTTAATAACTGACCCATATTTTTTTATAATGGTATAGTACTTTTATTAGTGGCTTCTGCCACTATACCTGCAAGCTTCAGGATGGAAGGTGCAAAAAGAAGATAATGTGGAGTCTGGCAATGGTAACTTTTCCATTATTTTCTATTCACAGTGGTTCATCTTCTTTGACCTTTGTAGTGTTTTGACCATTACAAACAGGAAGAATATTTGTAGAATAAGATACTTACTCTTTGGAACATTTCTGCCTTATTCCTTCTCTTTTCTAGAACATGTGTGTTAGAGCATTGCAAGGAGTTTCTAAGATAGGATCAAATACAGTTACACAGCTTTGTTCAAACATCATAAATACTTATTATCTACAAGGCCAGTCATATAATTATGAGTAGTTCAAATAACTTACAGACTTTATCACAGAAAAACATCATGAATCTAATGGATCATTTAAGTTCATTAGGGTAGGTTGAAGAGTCCAGATCAAGAATAATATTCAAAATGAAAGAGTATTCAGCAGATGACAACTTCAATATATCTTAATTTAAAATGTGCATTTCTTACTGTTTTCTTCACTGTTTTTACAATAAAATCGATAGTTTAAAGAAAATTAAATTAAGATTACATTGAAATGTGTTAATCTACTGGTTTTGTTGATTCCCCAGAATAATGGAATTTGCACTGGTTTATTCATGCTGACTATTTATAAAAGCACATTTGCTAACAGAGGAAATCAATTTTTATCTTATTTTTACAGACAACAACATTAATAGGTCTTCTGAAGACAGCTAGACTACTGCGTTTGGTGAGGGTAGCACGGAAACTGGACAGATATTCAGAATATGGTGCTGCAGTTCTGATGCTCCTTATGTGCATATTTGCACTAATTGCACACTGGCTTGCTTGCATTTGGTATGCCATTGGAAACGTAGAAAGACCTTACTTGGCTCACAAGATTGGCTGGTTGGATTCTTTAGGAGAACAATTAGGAAAGCATTACAATAAGAGTGATGCAAGCTCTGGACCATCCATCAAGGACAAATATGTTACAGCACTTTATTTTACCTTCAGCAGTCTGACAAGTGTAGGATTTGGAAATGTGTCTCCAAACACCAACTCAGAGAAAATCTTTTCCATCTGTGTCATGTTGATTGGCTGTAAGTAGTTTTATCTTGTTCATTTTTTAATTTTTTTCTCAGTGTTTGAGCAAATGACTTAACAGTCTAAACTAATAAGATTATAAGCATGCAGCCGGAAGGGCAAATTCCCAGGGAAAGCAATGTTATATGCAAAAATATGTTGTGATTCATGCAGTGCCAGGAAGTAGTCAAGTTGCTTGACTACTCAAAATCTGTGATTCAAACTGTCAGAAGTTTTGTGTTGTGTATCAGTGTCTGTAAGCAAATCCTGTATAGGGTAGGATTTAGGAAACTATAGCCCATCTTTTTTGGATAATCATAATTATATTTTATTTGTTGACTTAAACCCTGAACCTATAAATGTATGTGTACCTTCTTAACTCTGTTCTTAACTTGTAGTTAACCTTGGTAGTTCCTAGTTCTTGGTTCTACTGAAGACCATAAAATCAGATTAACCTAACTTACACCACTAAACTCAGGACTGCAAATCTCCAAAGATAAATATTACCATCTTGATTACACTTTAATATTTAAGACTCATCTGTTAACTGAGTTGGTACTGATACAATCAAATCAATAAAAAACTTCAGGTAAACCAATTCCACATCTCTGAAAATGTTACTAGTCTCATCTGAACTGTCTTACATACAAAGTGCATTGTAAGAACTGTTGCATCATCTGCAAAACCCAATGATATGACTTAAGTAAATTTTGTTTCTCTTTAATCCAGCATTAATGTATGCTAGCATTTTTGGAAACGTATCTGCAATAATCCAAAGACTCTACTCGGGAACTGCACGATATCACATGCAGATGCTGCGAGTAAAGGAGTTCATACGCTTTCATCAAATCCCCAACCCTCTGCGGCAGCGACTTGAGGAATACTTCCAGCATGCATGGACGTACACCAATGGCATTGACATGAACATGGTATGTTGTTTTGTTTTTCAGGCTGAGGAACAGATAAATGCATGCAAATTTAGAAAGACATTGTAAGTCTTCATTATTTATGAACTGTAAAAGTACAGGTTCAAGAAGGTAGATATATAGCAATTATTGAAAATCAAGCCATTAGAAATTTGGCATCCAAACATTTAGCTGCCTAGATTATTACAAACTGTATCAGCAGTCTGAACTCTCACTACGCATAGGAAAGCTTGAGAACTGCAGTTGGCTATTATAAGTTTAAGACAAGAAAAAAAAATCATAGGTTTCTTATTTCAGACATAGCTGTTCCAGAATTTTGTTTGCTCTTTCACCTGATTTTCCACTTCCAGTATCAAACAAGAGTACCTTTGTTGATTTCTACAGAGTTACTCTTCTTACCTGCAGAGATCAATTCTTTTTCAAAATCCTATCATGTAATCTAGAACAGGTATTTTGGGCGGTGGGAGGAAGAGAGGAGCAGCCAGGCAGATTAGCTGCAATTTTCAGAGTGAAATATTCTAATTATATGATAGTCTGAGCAGTAGTTCACTTGCATTCACAATCACATAATTCTGCACTGAAAGCCAGCGCAGTACTACTAACCATTTAGCAATCCACAGAATCTCATTTCTAGGAAATGGCAAGGTACAACACTCATATTTTCTGTTCTTGATGAAAAAGCTGTAAACACTCCTTATATAAAAATATATTATGATGCCAGCTAGAAAGGAATAACAGTCTGCTAATGAGCAAAAGTAAGCATTATTTTCTGGAGACAGCAACATTTTTTCTGAAAAGTTGACATAGGTTTGAAGACACTGAGAGCATTGTGCATCTTAAGGATCTGTGAATCTCTGTCTCTAGAGGGATGCTTTCCAGAGCTATTCTGAGTTATAGAGACTTTGCAGAGCTCTCCATAAAGTTGGCAAGAACAAGAAAATCTATACATTTTTGCAACAATTTAACTAGAAATCAACCTCGGAAATTTTGACATAAATTCAAACAGCTTCCATGTGGTATCTATACATACATTTGTGAATGATTGTCAGGGTGGTACACTTTTATGCTGTAAGCAGAAACAATGGTCTTGATTAAAAGTTTTTACAAATCTGAGTCACTGACAGCTTGACTTTATGGTTACCATTAAGTAAAGCAGATCTTAAAAGTAAGACAGCAAACTAAATATGTTGGGCTTCACCTCCCACTTCCATGAGTGTTCCCTCCAGAGGGATATTATGCCCAGCACAGGACAAGGACACTTGTATAAACCTCTGCTGGGGATTACTGCAGTGGAAGGCAGCATCAGTAGCTTCATCCTGTGTGGCACTGGATGGCCCTAATTCCCTTTGATGGCAATGGGATTGTGGGGTACTCAGCACTTTGCAGGATCAGGCTCTTAAGCTGCAGGTGGGTGCAGCCTAAGCCTAAAGTAGCTCACTGAATTATTTCTGAAGATATTACAAAATCATGCACACCTTAACTAATTCACTACCACTAATGGATGTACTAAAAGCACCTGTTTCACAAGAAATAGGAATTAAGACTGGATGTTGTCAGGTTAAACTTTGCATAATGCAGGAATTGCTGTACTGGAATAAATCTTGGATTTGTCATTAATGTGAAATACTATCTAAATGGATTAAACAGCTCATATTCTGCAATATGATTGTGAGGCAGTATGGAGGCTTTGTTTTAAATAAAATGTGAAAAAATCAAGTTTAGTATCTTGTTTTGTTACATTTTATTTCTTATTCTGTTCACAATTCTATCCCTCAAGTTTTATGGCAGATGCTTAATTTTCTTAAAAAGTGAGTTTGAATATATGACACTTAGTGCAAGGATAATATAAGAATTGTGTGATTTATGTTGTACTTATGAAAGATTTATCTCTTTCCTGTCTGCTTCATACCTAAATACATGGAATAACACCACCCACTGGTAAGAGCAGGAGGTATTTATATCAAATTTAATTCCAGTATAAAGTGTGGAGAATATCCATGTTATCTGTCGGGTTTAGAGCTTGTTCAATGCTTTCTAATTTTAATTGTAACTTTTTGCATGATGAAGGGGTAGATAGCAAAGGGAAATAATCCAAATAGAATCAGATGTGGGGCAAAATGGTTACTAAAAATTAGATATTAAGAAATGTTAATCTAACTGCATTTATTACTCACTGTTTTACCCCACAACTCAAATCATGCTTCTCTGCCCAAAAAAGGTCATGTGCGTATTGGTTTGCATTAGATAGTCGCTCTGTAGGAATGTCACTCTGACAAAGTTGCCATGCTGATCATTCTGCATTTTCCTTTGCGTGAATGCGCTTAGTTCGAACCATATATGCATGTTAGCACAAGCACCAATGAAGTTTTCTTGGCTATAAGCCATGTGCATATGAGATGAACTTGCATGTAGTATTAACTTAATTTTGCATGAAATATTTGCATTTACCCACCAAAGGGCTAATACTGTCCTCAGACAAATGTGTTTGACTCCTGTCAATATTTACTGGGAGTTTTTTGCAAATATCTGAAGGCAGAATTTGATCCAATGTCTTTCTTTTTCATTTCATGACTGAAAACTGAATGAAATTCAAAAACTCAGTTCTCTTTCTCCTTTGAAATATGAAATGCATGAATAATTTACATTTTTATATATATATGTACACGCAATATATACACACACATATATATATAAATAATAGAGAATTTGTTTCAAAAGATGCTTTTAATTGTCATCAGTAGTATACTTAAGAAATCAGGAAAAGTGAAACAAAAAAACAACTTTTGACCTCAGGAATAATACTGCACTAAGACTAAATAAACTTGATTTCCTAAACGAAATCCTGCACTTTATATTAAAAACCAGAAGATAATACTTTATGCTCATTTAAAATGGCTAAACTTAAAATTAGCTTTGAAGATCTGTAGGTGAAATATGCTGAGAACATTGTTTATTTGTTCCCCTCTGCTTCATTTCTACATCTCTTTGATTAGGTTTCATTGCATAATGTATTTTGATAAAAGCAATTCCACATAATTATGCATGAACTGGATAAACAGGATTTAGGATTTATCTTAATCTGGATAAAAATCTTGAGTCTATAGAATAAGCATAATTTTAAATCATAGCCCTGTGGTATACACTGGCAAAGTTAAACTACAAAAAAATTATTTACAGTGTATATTGTTTCATGAAGGATGTCACCAGTCCAAAATATTCAAAGATATTATTTTTATTTTTAAAATATCCCATCTGTTTTCCCTAAACTCTCTTTGCCTTCCTTTCCCCCTTCATTCCAATGTTATCAGTCCAGCACTGATAATAGCATGCCTGTGATGCTTAACCTAAAAAGATGACATATATAGTGTTTGAGATCCTTTTTTAAGTTATGCATGTATTTTTTACAATCTCCCCCCCATTCTTTCCATGGATCTTCTGTGCATCTGAATAGCTTTATTCATTTATTTTACTTTTATAAAGAGTTCAAAGAAGTAAATAAGTGGGACAAGCTTTGGAAAGTGTTTAGCCAAATGTACACATTAATTAAAATTTTGTATGTGGTACAGATGCCTTTTTATTTTGGGGTTTACCCAGTACCATGAAAGAAGAGAGCAAGTCAGAATTTTTATGCATAAATTTATGGAACTTTTTCCTGCAAGCATCCAAGCAAATGGTCGATTGTACACTTGTGATAAGTTGTCTTGGCCACAGTAATCATGCAAGTACAGCAGAGCACACACCTGTCTTGAAGGTTCAGAACCAGCAATGCTACTGTATCAAATAAAGGGCAGGTTCACCATTGCTTTGGTAAGGATTCTTTTGTGAGAAATTGGCCACTGGTCACTGGATGACACACTACATTTGTTATTCTTGCTTTTCCTCCAGCTGTGATCACTTCTTATGATGAACACAATTCTACCAGTAGAACTATTGCCAGTGATCTTTGAACCAGAGAATTAGAAAAGTAAATCAAAATTTCAAAAGTAGAAAGGAGAAGTTCCTTATACCATCAGAAGGGTAATCCAAATCACAAGTGTTTGGAACAAAAACTAACAGTAATTGGTTAAACAGAGGGAATATGTAATCATGGTGGAAAGCGGTACTGCTATTTGTCTATATGTCATAATGAAAATCATGAGACACATAAACCTATCAGAAAGTACTTCAGATATGATTAGCTGTAAAGATGTTCGTTCATTTTCTATAACAAGACCACTTAAAAAACATGAATGCCTATATTTAATTGGGTTACATAAAAGAAGTCCTCATAGAAAAAAAAAATACTTTCAAGAATTTCAATCTAGTTGTAAAATAATCCCTTATCAGTTTCTCACTGCATTGTATTTTGTGGTCTAATGTCTTAAAAACAAGAGTGATTAACAATTTTCCAACTATCACTATATTTTTGGAAAGACATGGATCTGGTCAGTTTCCAGCTTCTACAGACATTAAAATTCTCTGTTGATGAGGGAGTCAACAGTTTAAGAAACTGAAATAGTTTTCTGCGCTCCTCACCCAGCAATGTATCATATCTCAGAGATCACCTTTCAGATGTACTCAGAAACTGTAATAAGACTACAGATGAAGAACGATCCTCTGCATCTCCAGTAATTTCAACACAAAAATGTCACAAAAATTTGTGTCATGGCAATGACTGAAAGCAAAAGATCCTAATTCTTGATAAGGCTGTCAGACTTCAAATCTCATTGACAGGCAAATTAACTCACTATCACACACTGCTTCTCTTCGGTTTCAACCGTTGTAAAGACCTCCTTCGTATCCTGCAAAAAATATTAAAAAAAAACCCAAACATAATCTGACTGCAATATTTTCCTGTATGAAGAAGAGGAATCATCAGAAATAATCCCTATTCTATGTGGAGCCCAAGAGCTGCTGGAGCAAAATTATCATCACCTGTGAACCTGTTCATTCTTTTCTAAATGGTGAAAGCCCTTGGAAATGTTTTGGTGTTCTGCTTATAGAAATAGTTAATTTATTTAATTAACTATCACAGAAATAGTAAATTATAAATTCTTTCTAGAAATAGAACTAGGTTGAACTACAGAAACATTTAGCATAGAGGAAGATGTTATTAAAATCTGAGAGTCAAATGTTTGTGACAGAACTAAATCCCACACTACTCTTTCCATGACAGGGAAGACCTACTGGTGGACAAAGATCTTGAGTCAAAATCTACGCAGTGCAATTTGTGCGGGTAAAGAGTCTCAGATTAGTGCTAAAATTAGGTGGCAGAAAGATAAAAATTAAAGACATAGGTTATTTCACCAAATATATGAATTAGTATGAATTGATTTCACTCATTCTTGCACAACAAACTAAGACAGACAAAATGTTAATTTTGAATATAAATCCCCACTAGAGTGAGCCCTCCAAGGCATGGGATTTGTTCCCTATAATTAGTTCAAAATTTATTTTTCAAATAGTTCAAGAACTTTATTCAGCATTTAGTGATACCAGTGTCAACATATCCTGAGATCTATATTAAGCAGATGAGATCCAAACAGAGATTGTGTGTGGTCTACAACACAAATTATGTTCATTCCTGCCTCTTTGTACTTTTTGCTGCTCAATTTTTTTGCTGCATTAGTTTTCACATGGGTCAGTTTCTCAAACCATTTCACGAGGACAGATCAAGACAGTGCAGGAATAAACAGATAATGTGGAGAAGGAACAGAATTCCTCTTCAATTTATGCCATCTTAAATTTTCAGATGAATTTAAGAGTCTACCTTTATTTTTCCCTCTACATGCTGGATATTTGCCATGCATAAATAAGTCTGGCTGATTCAAGGACAAGAAAGCCTTAGTCAAAATGAGTTTCAACACACCCCAAACAGACCCTCAAAACACAAGAGCCCTGTTGTGCTCTTCAATTGCTGCCTGGTATTTTTACATTTCAACAGAAAAAATGTATGACAGAAGATTATATGCAGAATTAAAGCAATATCTTTGATTGCTGGACTGCAGGGACTGGAGCATCTCTCATGCTAGGAAAGGCTGAGAGACCTGGGACTGTTCAGCCTGGAGAAGTGAAGGCTCGTGGGGGATCTCATCAATGTGAACAAATACCTGAAGGGAGAGTGTAAAGAAGACAGAACCAGACTCTTTTCATTGGTGCCCAGTGACAGGACCAGAGGCAAAGGGCACAAACTGAAACAGGAGGTTCCATCCAAACATCAGGAAACACTTTTTTACTGTGAGGATGACTGAGCACTGGCACAAGTTCCCCAGAGAGGTTGTGGAGTGTCCATCTTTGGAGGTATTCAAAAGCCATCTGGACATCATCCTGGGCTACCAGTTTCAGGTTGCCCTGCTTGAGCAGGGAGACTGGACAAGATGACCTCCAGAGGTCCCTTCTAACCTCAACCATTCTGTAATTCTGTTGGCATAAAATGTGATATTTCCATGTTTAATGACAATTATTGTGGCTGATATCCTGATTTGCTTTGGCTTGGATGCTTTCTAAATATTTTCTGTGGGACAGATGTCAATACCTGTTCCAGAACTGAGGACAGAAAATCTAAAAATTGTCAAGAATCTTATCATTCATCCAAACAAAACAAAGCTATCATTGCCCCAAATGTTTGCTAGTTGTCTGAGGTTAGGGAACATATATGTCTCCAATTCTGTTGTCACAAAAGTGTCTGATACATGTATGAGTGATACTTTGTTGTCATTTTGAAAAAGAGAAGATAATGAAGCTGGACTCCCTCTCCACTTACAGAAGACCACATTCTTCAAGGCAATGTGAATCATGTCCCTACTATCGTCACCAAACTTCAATCACTTATTCCACATAAAATGTTTTACTTCTCTCTGAATGACACTTTTCTCCTCTCTAAGCATGCCAAGTACATAAACCAACATTATTTGACATGGAATAAGTTTTATTCCAGACAGGAAGAGTCAACTGAAGTTGGACTTGATAACTATCAATGAGAGACAACTGGAACCTATGATCACAGCATCACAACTATTTTTCCTTTTCTTTTTTTTTAATTCTTTTTTCTTTTTTTTTAAAGAGGGAAAGGGTTGAAGCTGATTTTATATCTTGTTACATGCATTTTTTAGAAGATCTGTGTTTCTTGAATTGTGCATGAGTTCTGATCCTAAACATGATTCTAACCATGAGAATCCAAGATTTTTCTCACCAGGATCCGGTGGAATCTCTATTGAGGAAATACTGAGAGTAACAACAGAAACGTGTCAGGAAAGAATGGAACAATTGAAACTCAAACCTGTAATCAAATGATTTATTAATTTTGGGTTTGTCATTGAGAATAATGCTATTTAAAGAGCAATTCTAGCTTCATAATTTTCAAAATTATATTTTAAAAATTATTTTATTTTTTCATTAAGATTATGCTGGTTTTTAGCTGTTTCGAAAAGTATATTCTAATTTTTTCTTGTCATATTGGAGTGAGACTTAAATGTGTTTAAAGACTCCAAAAGATCACAAGAAATGAAGTGAAATGCAATATTTAGAGTTTTATTATTTTTAAGTTAATCTCATGATTTTGAAGACTGCATGGATAATTTTCTAATATTTAGAGTTGTCAGTATGTGTACACATAATGTATTGATGTTGATTGCCACATTATAAGAACATAATTTTCAATAAAATTGTTCCTGCTCTACACAGACAATCAAAGATTTCTGTGAGAATCAGATACTTCCTTATTAACACAAGCCAAAAATTGATGGATAAGAAATATTTTCTCAAAGTAATGAAAATCTGAATATTAAGAATGTACATGGAGGCTTGGGTTGGCAAGATGTTGTCTGTACTGCACAATATAAAACTTAGTTTGGAAACATCACATTTTGTATAGCATCAGCTACTGGACTTGGATTAAATACCTCACCTCATACAATGTGCACAATGTGGTAAGCTTTTAGTCATGTAGTGTATAGCAATGTTTTAACAAATTTATCTTCAAATCAGCTTCTTTTTTGCATTTTTAAACTTGTGTTAATGGAGTAATCTCCAAAACTCCATTGTAAATCAATGTTATTTGGGCACCTGTCTTCCTTTGAGACATTTGACAATTGTGGTATTAAAGAATAAATGTTCTTCCTCTGTGATATATAGCAACTATTATAGAGTGTAAGCTCCATGGGGCAGGGACTTTTTAATCACACATACTTGAACAGAGGCTAGTATCTTTCAGATGTTATTGGCATATAAACTATTAACTAATATCTAATGATTTTAGTACAGTTTCATGTTAAGTATAAATGAATTATCAAAATAATTGTTTCTTTAAAGAAATACCCAAAGTATCTTCAGAAATATAAACCAACACACATGGTCTGCATGGGTTTTGCTTAATGGTAAAGTACAATCACTTGATAAACAGAAATTGATGTGAAAAATTAATACAATTTATCTTAAGGTTGTGCTCCTGACTTTCTAACAATTCAAATATCTTTTCATGTAAGTAGCTCCGAATTGAAAATATATTTCCTATTTTGCATCCTAAAAAAATGGAGCTCTTCTAAAAAATATTCAGATAAACGTAGAGCAAAAGAATTAATTCAAAATAGGTCTTTTGTACTCATGTGACTAGAGAACAATTTCAGAATAAACACCAGCAATTTTTCTCACCTGTATCATTGACCAGACATATTTGGTTAACAGTTACTCAGCATCATTCAGTAAATATGTTGCTACAACCTGCAATATTTTTATTTCAATATAATTACATTAAAAGAGTAATTGCATACTAAGCTATTTCTAGTGGTGTGATAGATACTGAAAACAACGTGGCACCACAGAAGCTTTTCATTTATCATATTTTCCTTTGCTTATTGTTGTTGAATGCTGGCTTTTTCTGAGGATGTATAAATTTCATGTGGTAATGCCCTATAGCTTGTAAAATTTTTGTATATATGTGTTTTAAAACATGCTGTTTGTTATTTCACAGCATTGATTTCCATTAGCAACCATAGATACATTTCAACTCAGTTAAAGGTACTAATATTTCATTTGTAAACCATAGCTTGGCTTGTGTGGACAGAAGCCTCATATCAGAAATGTGTTCATCTTCTTCGTTAGCAAAGGATATGACTTGTGAATATCTTTATGCAATAAGAGTGAATGCACAGACCTTTATTGTGCTGAATTAAGAATTAGTATAGCAACAAGTGAATGCATTTTGTATATTTTTTTCTTCTGTGCAGTAATATTTATGTTTGTAGAAACACAGTGCAGAGGATAAACAGGAATGAATTAATAGACTGCTCTAATAACAAAAAGACACATCCTGTTCATAAGACTGATAGCATCAGTTCATGTTTTGTCCTTAGAAATATGCAACAGATGTAACGGGTCCCAGGGAAAGCATATGACCCATTAACATCATTGACAGCATATAACAGGATTTAACAGAAAGAAAGGGTGGTTATATATAATGTGTCAGGCCCGTTCCTTGACACAGCGGGAAAAGTCACAAAGTGGCCAGTGCTCCCGTAGAAGTCAGCAGCAGAAATGCTCATTATAGGTAATAGGTAATATATTACCTAGGTAGGTAATATATTCATACAGGTAATATGATCCTAGACAATTTAGAAAAGCTCACACCTAATGAGCATGTTGTAAGTAGCTCACTTTTTCCCTTCTAAACAAAATTAACATGTTACCATGGTACCCAAGAGGAATCCCATGGTTCTACTTCAGGCAAAACTCCCATTGTTCTAGTAAGAGATGAGTAAGGACCATAGCAACTAGCCCTGTGGTTTGCTGCACTAATCATCTGCCTATAGAAATCTGCATAACAACATTGTTTCAGCGGCACGTGTTGCTTTTTCTGATAAAAATCTAAGTCCTACACTTACAAGCAGAATATATGTAACATGAAAATCTCATTAAAATGCCCTCTCTGAAAAATATCTGATCTTGTTCAGATAGCTCTCACTTTACAAATTTCATGGTTATTTCAGCAAAACCCTCTCTTATATTAAATGTAGTACTTTTATAATTGGTAAAAAGGAAATAGACGACTTAGTCCAAATAGGTAAAATTCAGTCAAGACTCTCCCTTTAGCTGTCTTATTTGTTATTTTACTGCAGTATATTCATTCATATACCTTAATACCATTTGAAAGGAAAGAAATCTTAACAATGAATTTTGTAACCACTACATTTATTAGTATGTACATTAGTATTCACATCATATAAGCTTTGCAATATAAATTACACTATGCACTTGTTGAATTGTAATATTCTGACAGCCCTTAGGGCCACCTCTTTTTCTTTTTTTTTTTTGGTCACTTCTTTCTCTCTGTCCAGGAAGAAAACATAAAAATTATGTAAAGCAACTTTCATAGGATTCACATGAAATCCTTATGCTTGTCTTTGCAGGTCCTGAAGGGGTTTCCAGAATGCTTACAAGCTGACATTTGTCTTCACCTCAACCAAAATTTGCTTCAGAATTGCAAAGCTTTCCGGGGGGCTAGTAAAGGCTGTCTTCGAGCTTTGGCTATGAAATTTAAGACAACACATGCACCTCCTGGAGACACTTTAGTGCACTGTGGAGATGTTCTCACTGCTCTTTATTTTGTGTCAAGAGGCTCCATTGAAATCCTTAAAAGTGACATTGTTGTAGCCATTCTTGGTAAGTAGATTACGGAAGGCATGTTAAGAGAGTCAGGAAATTGAAAAGAAATATCCATTATTGTTCCTGAGGAAGGAAATCTGTAAATGTTTTACTCACTGTTATTTAAAATCAAGCAGAGAAATAATTTGTTTAAGGAGCAAAGTCTACGTTACTACAATAAATCATGTGCACCAAAGAGTCCACACCTTTGAATATCTAAAATATAAGAGCAGAAGTGAGTCAGATTTATCCCTAGGTAAGTGGTAGGCTGCAAGTTGAAGCAAGCAGATATTGAATTACTTCAGTTCTGATTATGATGCAAGAACCAAAGTCAAGGATACCCTTTTCTTGAACTGTGTATGAGGGTACTGAGACACATAGACCCTCTATATGCTAAGTGGAGAAAAACATGTGTCTACTTTAGGCATTCAAAACGTCTTCTAGAGGTTTTCAGAAATGTCTGCTTCTACCCACTGAGCATATAGAAAAGGACAAGAATAAAAGATTAATCTGATCTAGATTGATACTTAAGTGTGATAACACTACTGTTTCCCCTATATTTCTTATTAACATGTTCTTGTTTGTATAGTGTGGGGACTTAGTTGCTTTCTTTCCCAATTAAGATGGCTCAGAGCAATGTTCAATCCAGCTGGGAGCTCATCCACAGCTGGTGATGGCTCCTATGTGGAACAAATAAGACTTCATTAGCTACAGCAATTTTAAAAGTAAAATAACTAAAACCCTACCTAAACAAGACTGCTGATCTGTTTCTTCAATTTAATATCAGGTAATAAGAACACAAAGAATAATTGAGTACCTGAGTAAAGATTTTACTGTCAGAAACCTACAGTAGCTGTGACATCATTCATATGTTCTCCTTTCTGTTTGTCATCCACTTTACAGCCAGAAAAGTAGCTGAAGCAAAATGTGGACTGGTTGCTACTGTTGCTACTAAACCATTTGTGACTGATTATTCTGCTAGTAATTTGCAGGGTGGATATGTGAGCAGAAGTACAAAGGTGTGCCTATAGCAATCCTTCCCTAGATTTAGATGGTGCTATCAAGATAATTTGTCATCTCATGCTGTTGCACCTCATCAGCTGGGCCAGCTTTGGGCACAAGCAAAGTAGGGAGCATGCAAGTATAATACTGTGAGGTTTTTACTTACCTGTGTGAGTGCCTTCCCCTGATTATGAACAGCGTGGTTCATTGAGGATTTCATCTCTTGTATCAAAAACTTGCAAATTTCTATAGCACTCACAATCAAGGAAAACTGACAAATTTATGAACTCATTGATTTCTTCCTGGACCAAAGATGCAGAATTGTCGAGTTTTGCATGTTATGCCCATCAGATCCCTCTGCTTTCACACTGCAGCAGAAACCTAGGTATTTGCAGGCCAATTCCACTATATCTCTTCCAGCCTACAGCTCCTCACACCAGTGGCCACAGTTTGGAGCCTTGCTCTCCCAGGGAATTGTGGTCCAGACAGAAAGAGAGACATTTGTGCACAACTGAAAGGAACTGTTCTGTGGGCCCACATCTGTTGCATGATCCATGAGATGGGAGCCTGCCTGATAGCTGGCTCCAGTCAATGATTCTGTGGTACCTTGAAGAATCTGCTAAAAAAGAATAGAAGATGATATAAATGAAAATTAGTCTGCAATGAAATCACACAGAAACATAACAAAGATTATCAATACTTAGCCAAACATTTTTAGTTAATTCCTCTTTCTGAAAAACATACACACAGAAAAGGACATAAAAATCACTCAATGCTTTGTCCTCTGGGGTTGAAAAGACTTCAGAGGTAGCATGGATGAAGTTTCCACCCTTAACAATTATTTCAACTTCATCACAGAAATCAAAGAGTTCTGAGAAATGTTGGGTTTGTCCCCCAGTTTTCCTCAACTCATCAGCACTGTCTGATGCTGCTGAGTGAGGTCTGATCAGTACTGGTCTAACAACAGAAACTCTGTGCCACATCCTTAGAAAATACAATGGCTGAGGACCTCATAAACTCTACTACCTCTTTCAGCTTTGCAGACAAGATAAAATATAAATAAATAGACAAATTATCTTGATAAAAATACTGCAATCATCTCAATCGTCATATTGCAGAGAAGGTACTATATGCCTTGAATAGGGACCTCTGCATTCATAAACATTAAGGCCAGAAGGACCATTAGATTATATTGGCTAACCTTTGTTATATCACTGACTCCTTTTACATTTCATGCCTTTAACTATCTGTTGTGTCTAATGAACTCTGATGAAAGAAAAACAACAGGTTTTGATCTGAAGACATAACAAGATGAACAAGTGACTACTTCTCTTGGCAGTTTATTTCCATAGTTAATAATTTTTATTGTTAAAAATGTGTCCTTTATTTCCAGTATAAAATTGTCGTGCTTCAATTTCTTTCCATTGTTTCTTGCTATGCATTTCTTAGTATATTCTAGAGGCATTTAGTACTGAGTAATTTTTCCTCTCTATAAGGATATATGCAATATAATCAGGTTACCCCTTAATCTACCTGTTAATAAGCTAAACAGGCTGGGCTCTTTAAGATCCTTATGGTAAATCAGCCCTTAAATAATTTTTTGCACCTTTTAGCTGCTTGCTCACCCAGTTTTCAGCTTCCTTTTTAGAAAATGGAGAAACCAGATCTACTTGCAGTAACCTAGTATAAAAGCCACAAATGTCTGAGAGGCAAAATCACCCATTTTTTTTACCAGTCTACTGTTTCTCAGTTGTTATGACCATTATTCTTTTCCACAAGTTTTTCCTAGTTCCCCATAAACCCCATTTTGCAAGTAAGCCCTGCAACCCTTAGTTTAGAGCATATTTTCACTGGTTTATGGTTGCAGCTGCTCTGCATTTATGAAGGTTAGGTGCAGATTTTGAGCAAACAAGCAATTAAATAGAGATGACAATTTTAGCAAACAGGTACTGTGAATGTGTCATCATTAATGGAAAGAATTGTAATAGTATCAAAACAGAGGCAGCTATGATTAAAGAGGTTTTTCAGAACAGCTTCTGCATCTTGGAAGCTTTTCATTCCCTCTGAAAAATATGAAAACTAAGTCATTTTCTACTGAAATATATTTTAAGTATGGTCTGTTTCTTCATGTAATTCTTAACAAAATGAGATTCCAGGCCAGACAGGTCCTGGACTCTACTGAACAACATCATTGTCAT
The DNA here is from genome assembly GCF_031877795.1 of Strix aluco. NCBI lineage: Eukaryota > Metazoa > Chordata > Aves > Strigiformes > Strigidae > Strix > Strix aluco. Next base: position 20,070,212 of record NC_133936.1, on the reverse strand, counting down.
CATAACAATATGATTTAAATCAGCAAATAATGTTTTTACAAGAAAGGACAAAGGAATGTGTTCTAGTCATGCTAATTTGACAGAACTGAAGAAAACCTGTGATGAAACTAGATTTTCCTTTCACTTAGTCCAGTTACATGCCTATGCAATTTCATAATAATCTTACTTCTAATATTTAATAATAATACTTTTGATTAACAACAACATATGTACGACAATCTGATTGTATCACTTCATGTAAAATCGAGTATTCTACACCATTATCATAAAGAAATACATCATTCAATTTAATGTCTTATTCGTGTTTAAAATAATAATCTCCATTTAATTTTCTTTCTGCAGGGAAAAATGATATTTTTGGAGAGATGGTACATCTTTATGCAAAACCAGGAAAGTCAAATGCAGATGTGAGAGCTTTAACTTACTGTGACTTACATAAGATCCAGCGAGAAGATCTACTAGAAGTTTTGGATATGTACCCTGAATTCTCTGATCTCTTCCTCACCAATCTAGAACTGACTTTTAATCTGAGAGATGAAACTGCAAAGGTACATACAATAATTGACTTTTTTTCTTAATATTGGGCCGAATCTGTCCCACAGTAACAAAACTTGAAAATAGCAATTGAAAAAACAAGGTTAGCAAAATTAAAAGCTAAAAGCCTGAGGCCAAATCCTATTTTAAAAAAATATACTCACCTGATTGCTCCTACTGAAGTCAGTTAAGCTCAGCAGAAGTCAATGAAATTATTCAGATGATGTTAATCTAACATGATTTGGTTCTATATTTAAGTAGTATTAAAGTTTCAGCCAGGGGGATTTTGAATGCTTTGTTAAAGCCATGGAAAATATGTTTTTTTGAGATGACTATAGCCTGGGTCACCACAAGGGGAACTTTTGCCACTAAATATAATTGTACAGCCATAACATAGAGATAAATCAGATTATCCAGATTCATTCTGTGTCTAACAATAGAAAATACTTAATTGCCTTTCAAACATGAATTGTTAATTCTCTTATCTTGGAGTGCACCCTACATCCTAGGAGACTAAAGGCATACAAGGGACTTTTCAAATTTCACTCAGTCTTCAGACTTGCAAGGATTTCTTGGTCTCTTTTCCCCACAGTGACTGTCCTAAGTGTCCTCTTTTTTGCAGATTGCATCTTCATGAAAGTAGAAAAATTACCAGTGTTTCCTTATTTCAGACTGCCTGAGTCAGTCTGAATTGGGAAAGAAAGGTGAGGTTTGACCAAAAGGGGAGAGGGGAAAGACTATTGTCCAGCTCATGCTACTGGAGCTGAAGGTTTCTCTAGAAAGTTGCAGAGTACACCAGTACTGGCCACCAAACATGGACTACACTGCTCACAGAATGACTAGTTTACATTTCATTATTTCTGAGATACTGCCGTTTTGTGGTTTCTGACTACACTTTTGAGGAAAAACAGAGGTTCAGTGAGAAGGAACTAACCTAATTTGGCTTCAAAGGCCTTCTGAGAAACAAGGAGACAAAGAACACTAAGTTTTGGGCTGTAAATGATAGGGACATCTTTGCTAATCACATGTGGATCTTTAGTTTAAAAAATTAGAACACATATAACTTGTGACAAGAAATGTCACTTCTTTATATGCTGAGCCTTTTTTTAAATAAAAGATCGTTCTGAAAATAAAAGACCAATTCTATTCTTTATTTTAAAAGTCAATCTTTTGTGTTTATTGAAAACGTCATCATTACTAATTACATGTGAAATACAATACAATGAATTTATAGTCTAGTGATAAATTTAAGTTAAAACTGAAAGTCCACATATTTGAAAAATTCCTTGAGGATAAAGTCACATTAATTATTTTAATCTGATCGATTATTTCCTGCAATTACATTGTCATCAATGTTTTACCATTATTTTTTCCCAGATCTGAGAAAATCAAAACAAAATTCCATCTTCTGTGTTGTGGTACAGAATACACAAAGAAAGTTTCACAGCTCATGTTCCTTAGAAAATTTTCAATCATTTCTTACTGCTGTACCAGCCACTAAGAAAAAAATCACTAGACTTCAGAGTCAGGAAGGGAGGACAGGCTCACCCATGCCTCTGAGCTTGCAAAATCACAGTTTTCTCTAGCAATTCCACTTGCTTTCCACTGTCTATTGCAATCCAGAAAATCATCCCCCAAAAGAAGTGATGAGCATATTCTGACCCTCAAAACATCACTCAGATCCATATTTGTTATCTGAATAATAGGTGCTTCTGCCTCAACTTCTGCCCCATCTTCCTATTTATGTAAAAGTGCCTTTTTCTTCCTGCAGTTATTCTACCAGTGGGCCATCAACTTACCCACCAGGTTTACAACTAAGGGAATAGAGAAAGATGTAAACACTTCCCACTTCTTTCCCTCTGCCCTTCTCCCACATGCAAATCTGCTTACTTGAGCGGTATGGGAAACCTCACTAGCACAGGGAAGGGAAGTAGGCTGAAGCCAATGCCATGGGTATGTACACAAAGAGCATAACTGGTGTTATAATTGTTTATTTGTTGAAAGAAGAGTTAAATGCATCTTGTATTTATTATGGAAAAAAAAAAAGAACATCCATGTTCTATAAGATGGATAGAAAAAGACAACATTGTGTTCTGCTATGAAAATAAGTATCTGAATTAACTGAATCTGATAGAAAGGAAGGGAGGGTCTGGAAAGATAAAATCATGAGGGGTAAAGTGTCTGGTGCTTATCAACCTTAAATTTATTGTTGTAAAATATAACCTTTATAATCATTACTATGTAGTTAAATATAAATGCAATTACAATCAGTTATTGCATTACTTCTTGCAATAGTATACATTCTCTGTTACAGGTTATTTAATATTTTTTCATTAATTTCTCTAAGATTACTTAAACCACATGTGTGCAAGTTCAGGAAGCTAGTAACACATGAACACATGTCTTTCCATGTAAACTTCTTATCTGGATAGTTTTGTTTCACCATCAGGTGGTGACATAGTTGGTTTTGCTCAATCTGCATGAACTTTTGAACATTAGCATTGAGCAATACCATTAGCTGGGGATGGAGAGGTTGATCCAGACTGACTTGTGTAATATTACCTTTCTTAAAGCTTGAACATGATTAACAGTCAATCAGCTATTGAAAACCTGCTCTCTTTAGATGGGACTAATCTGTCATTATGTTTCATATTTCATTAATCAAGTCTGACCTCCTAATAAGATCACAAACTACTAATGATACGGATGGAGATAACTGCAAACTACGAAGACGGAAATTGTCCTTTCAAAGTGAAATAGAGAAAGGTAATTAACTTCATTTCTTACATTAGACAGCACTGCTTCATTATTTATTGGTATTTCACTTGGTAATGCTGGGTACATTAGGGTCCTATGTTGGCTGTTACTGTAGCAGCTCTTGAGAATAGAGTTGAGCAGCAAAAACAGTGTGTGCATTATTCACTATATGGTTATATATGACTAGAGGATAACAGTTTCACCCTTCCATGACTTCACACCTATCAGTGCAGAGCTTTTCAAACACTAAACTACCTTATTGCCTTTGAGATATACACATATATATTTGTATATTATCTCTTACAAAATATCTATTTTCTGAGACACGAAGTTTTAAACTGTTTGAAGAAGCTAGTCTATTGGATTATTTATTAGCAGCATTAATTTTATTTCCTCAACAAAGTGCTTTGTTCAACTTGATGCTAGGTAGTTTTTCCCCCTGGAATAAAAATATTTTGCTTTCAGGACACAGTAGATTCACCGTAGTCAGACTTTGATTCATATGCTAATGTGAAAATGGTTGTCCTGGCAAGAGTTCAGGTAACATTTTCTGTGCTTACATTCACCTTAGAGGCTTTTGGGAGTAATCCTGATGAAGGAAAATTCGGTGAAATATTAAACTGTGTCACCAGTATTCAGTACTGCTAAATACCAGGAATTGTAGATAGTAGCTGTGGTCAGACAGCAGCAGTCATGAAGTTAAGCTGATACTTGCAGGATTTTCATTTTTATGTAGGGAAAGCACAATTCCTTGAATAACATTACACTTTTATGGTCCAGTGATTTGTCTGACAAATTCCTGTCTTTAACACTCTGCAGTTAAATCCCAGTCCTAAATGCAGCATAATACCAATTTATAGAGTTGCAGAGTAGCTGATAATAAACAAGAACATTTTAAACATACATAGCAGGTATAATGCTCAATGAAGGAAGAGTTTAATCCAGAGTGTGGCTACTCAGAACAATGACATTGCCATTTGATCAAAGAAGCATCTTTAGGGCAGGAAGCCAAGACTGACAACAAATCTGTCAGGAAAATGTCCCCATGAAATATTCAATCTGCTCTTCACAAAGAATCTGTTGACAGAGGCGCTTTGCCTAAATAACCTTCACATTTCTTATGAGAAAACATATGCTGCCACCTAGTCAAGATGGAAGTGATCTTTCATGTTGTGCCTGCTGCAGAATTACAAATAGGCTCCTCGGGTGTCAATGTGGTTCCTGCCCAGTAGATTACACTGAACATCCTCTTGGAGACATTTATTTGCATTACTTTTGAAAGAATATAATTTCTCACAGCTTTGTCTTTGAAAAAAACTTGCACCAGTGGGGAAGAAGAGACAAGACTGGCAACAAGCTCCTTAGTCCTCTTAATGACTGTATAGTAGTTGGTAATGTCTGAGTTAAACAGAAGTGTGGTACTTTGGAAGTCCACCTGAGAAGAAGATGCAATCATAAGAGTCCTCTGCCAAGGACTGAGTGTACTTTTGGCCCACTGGTTTACTGCCCCTCTCTGGTCCCTGTTCAGATTCTCTATATGTTGCCATAGCCACAGCAGACGCCTCATAGTCATAGTTCAATGTCACTTTTCTGTGGCCCATCCTACATCATGTATGAGGTTTTAGAGTACTAGAGGTTACTACTGGTTTATAAAGTAATATTCTATTGATTTCAACACTTTACATATAGGCAGGAATGGCATCATATTTTGATCCAGCATAGCTAGTCTATAATGATAAATATTTGAAGATGATTCTGCAGAGTTCCTCAGAAGAACTGGCGTAGAAAAGACAGAGTTCCTGAACACACAGCTGGCAAATGCATTTCTGGTCATAGCATTCTTTTAACAATCATATTTTGATTTCAGAACTACACTTTGAACAGGATAGAGACACCCAGCATTCTCACTTTTATATTTTGATATTTTACATCTCACTAAATTCTTATTAATTTGTAATTATTAGGGGGGGATGCTCATGAAATGGTCTTCTAGCTGGCACTCTTTACTTTCAGCTGTACACCTACTAGCATGTCACACAGCTTGAAATTGTATTGTTTCCATCTTTAGTGTGATCATCTGCATTTTTCTGCCTTTTGGAGTGCTAAAAATGGGATTGTGTTATCTCAGCCTTCAGTTCATGCTAGCCTGATTTGGACCTTGTTGCCATGGTAACTCTTCCTGCACGAGTTCTATCAGGGGTTAAACAAAAACAACATAGATCTCTGTTATGCATCTGCAGTTAGTACCATTACTTTTCCAATTCTACACAAGACCTCTCACTCCGCCTATACATATTTCCACCATTTCTTACCTGTGTCAACAAAAATTGACTTTAGCTAGTACATTCGGCTCTGACATAATGTGATTCTAAAGGGTACAAGGCTATTTGAGGGACCAGCTTTTCTCTGGTTTCCAGAAAGAACTGTGATACCACAAGAGATCCCCTGCAAAAATTAACACATGCACTACATAGCAGCTTAATCTTGCTCCCACCCGAAAGAAATTCATTGCAGGTCTTTCAGAATAATGGACGATATTCCTTGCACAGGTGCAGTTGCAGCCTTAGCCAATTGCCATAGATGCTTGACAGTCAGCCAAGAAACCCTCTTCATGACTGCTTAAAATAAGCAGTTTTTCTGCCTGGCAGTTCCAAACAAAGCTCTCAGCTGGGTTGGCAAGTTAGTCTCCTGCTGAAAACTGAGGGACAATGAGCTGCTCCATCTACATTCAGTTGTCTCCTTCTGCAGTGCAGAATACAATCTTTTCTTGCCCATTTCTCATTTTCCTCTAGTACTTCTGTGGGAGTTAGCTAATTTCAAGGGAAATACAGAGGGGCAAGAAGTTTCTTTTGCTCAGCTAGTTCTGAGCGCAGATCTATTATTCCATGCTGAATGGGGCATCCTAGAGTTAGTTACATCAATATGAAATACAAACATATAGGCGAAAAATGCAAAAGTTACAGCCAGAGTGTAAGTGAACTCACTGAGAACTTGAAAACTTGAGGCTTTGAAAAGACTTTTCTGGAGCTCAAACATTATTACTTTCACTAGCATCTTGTTTAACTTTGTGTAGATGTTGGCTCTAAAATCTTAACCTTCTTGGGACTGTTCCAGTGTCCAGTTATTCTCATTAAAAGATATTCTTTGCATATAACTTTAACTCTTGTAACCCTTAGCTGAAGGCTATCGAAATTCTGGACGTGTTCTGGGCACTCACATGTAATTTTCTTGAAGCCCTAGAAGAAATCAGGTATGAAATCCTTTCCAAGCAGAAAAATTATTTTGGGCTAAAACTGTAGTTGTTACATAGCCAGATCATATCCACCCTTTGTTCTTTTGACAGGGCATATAAAATCTTCCCATCATATCCAAGGTAATTAAAATACTGGCTAAATAAACCAGCATGGACATACTAACTGGGAATGTAATGATGACCTCACTGAAATAAATCCTTATTCTGGATTTTTAGCTGTGATCAAAAACAGGAGCATCATCCCACAGACTCTAGCTGAGAGGATAAGAACTCCAATGGAGTTGTATTGTTAAACTAGTAACTGGAGATTCAGGTAGCTAGCGATACTTAATCTTTAACTTTTGTCAGCTGGCCCAGGGAACTCATAACAAGGAATTTTTATGTCCATAGATGTGATTTTAAAAGGCCACAAAGCAAAGTTCTTATGAAATCTTGTTACACAATTATTGCGTACACTTGCCCGCATTGACACAGATTGTAACAATCAAGAAGGATATAAAATGCATTTTGCAGTGTTTCATTTTTAGCATGTTGTTAACTAAGTAAACTTATATAGTTCTTAATTTTAATTTGAAGAGTTATGCTTCTTGACCAGACTTTTCCAAAAGTGTCTACTGATCTACCCTTAAGGTAAGCACAGAAGACAGAGCTCTAATAAACTTATAATTGAATCTTGATTAGTATAGCTACCTTAAGGGTGCAGTGCTTACTTGTAGGTACTAGCCAGGCTAAGAAGCCAAACCATATTAACATAGCTTTATTATACAAGGTATCTAGAGGCAATATAGAAGACAAGGAAATCTTTCAGGAACTGATTCTCCTGCCTAAAAGCATGAGGTGAAGCAGTACCGAGAAAATGGGGAGACACCCCTTGCCCCTGCTCTCTCCCATTCTTGTCCCCTTCCCTCAGCTTATTTATTTAAATGCTTACTTTATGAAGAGATGACTCAGTCAAGCACTGTGCTGTGTCCCCAGCAAGAAAGTAGGGTAAGAATCTGGACAAAAATTGAAGCTCTTTCTTAATGGTGTTAAACTGTTAGTATTATGCTGATGAAGTTTGCTTGGGCTTAATTAGAAAAGAGTTTCTAATATTCAGCCAGAGTGTCAGGTGGTTAAATGACTAGAAAACAACTAATATCTTGTCCGGCAGAATATAGCTTGAGGCTTCAGGCAAGACCTCATGTCCCCAGAATCTTACATTCAGCATGAAACCCCTAACAAAAAGTATATGGTTATCAGAGAGTCCACCACTGCAGTTCTCCATCTGCTCCTATTATTGTTATTGTTATTGCTGTTACTACAGTGCCTAGGAGCCACCTCAGGGAGCTTCCACAGAAGAGTCTTGTTTCCAGGAGCTGCTCCCAGAGAGGCTGTTTCCAGAGGCCAAATCTGATCAAACTGTTGTATGCAGTCACACATACCCATAGCCATCCTTTGAAAAAAAAAAAAAAAGTAATAATAGTACCACAGTGAAAGCTGAAAGAGAAGAGAAGAGAAGAGAAGAGAAGAGAAGAGAAGAGAAGAGAAGAGAAGAGAAGAGAAGAGAAGAGAAGAGAAGAGAAGAGAAGAGAAGAGAAGAGAAGAGAAGAGAAGAGAAGAGAAGAGAAGAGAAGAGAAGAGAAGAGAAGAGAAGAGAAGAGAAGAGAAGAGAAGAGAAGAGAAGAGAAGAGAAGAGAAGAGAAGAGAATTCTAAACTTGATGGGAGAACTGCTTTGTCCTTTGCCATGAATCCCTTCTGAGGTGCATGTTTATAATTCTTTGTTTCTGATTTTTTAAGTATAGAATATTTCCCGAAGAATAAATCAAGAATTATCCTTCCATTATTAACTGATTAGCATTAAGATTGATAAAAGTCAGACAGAGCAAAGAAAATTCAAGAGATAAGGTTGTCACTCCGTCCCTAATTTATCTCATTGTACTAAAAATGGTACAAAAGAATAAATGAAGGACTGCATACTCACTTCAACTTTGAAATTCTTGGCTTTTTAAATGTGTCTCAAATTCAGTTATTCAAAACTAGCTCCTTTCTTAGTCCATTTAAAAAAAAAAAAAAGGAACATGGATCCTTATGGAAAAATTACCCAGTCTTTAGTCCAGGATGTTGGGGGGAGTTTTCAGTATCTTCTGCTGTTCCCTATTTCCAGAATCATCCAAACCTTCATGGCTTAGAGATGAAACACAGCAAAGGACATATTAACTTACCCAACTCTCACAAGCAGCACTGAGACAGAAGAGTAATTCAAACAGTTCTCTCCAGTATAGTTCATTTCCTCCACCATCACTATCCAACCTACTGGAACATTTCAGCAAAATTGCCAGGACTTGTCATAATGGTGGAATTTCACTAGTTTTTATCTTTAAGTTCCCCAGTGAAGACCTAGGAGCTCCCAAATTAGGAATGAAATTGGAATTAGAGGAATCTTCTACCATTAAAAACAGTCACAGAAAAATAAGAACTTTAAAACTTTTTACTACTGAGAAGAGAAAATGTTTTAACTTTCCTAAAATATCACCAGTAACCTACTTTTCCTAGGAATAAGAATCTTCCTGCATGAGTTTCTAGACAGACGTCATTTTTCCTTGGTATTAGTCAAATACCACACACATATTTGACAGCACATTTTGTAAGTAGGGGGTCCTAAAGGTAGGTGGGAAATTTAAAGGGAAACATAATGAGTAGAAGTGAGGCAGAAGGAGGAAAACAAGCATGTGCTGAAGAATATAAGGATTTCCACACCACAGGTTTCAGGAACCATTGTAAATCTTTGGCATTGTTTCAAATGTTGAGGTCAGACATCCACTCTACCAAGGTGATGAACAAGGACTTACAGATACACAAATCCATGTACCAGGTGGAACTCTAGATAAATTTGTTCTACTAGCTTAAGAAATGTCTCAAGAAATGTGTGTGCACCTTTAAGAACTCTTGTCTCTGCCATGTTCTGAGAAAGGCCAAGCTTTGATATAACTGTACCTGTTTCAAAAGATTATTTTTAAGCCAAAAAATCTCTGATGGAAAGAATCTATTTTGACTTGTTCTTTGTTTCACCTAAGTTCTGCTGGATATTATGTAGAAGGGCATAACTATATGTGTTGTTCACAAAAGGAAAAGTTGTAGTAATGTAGTCAGTCCTCATCATAAAAATCTGGCACTGTTGCTAAATTAAATTATTGATGAATATGTGATGACTTCAGGGTTCATTACATTGCTCTTTTTTATTTCTAAAATTTATAATCCTGTGGTCCTCAAATGTGAAGAAATATCTTTATCACTGAGTAGGCACTGTGTGCTTTATTACTTCCCCTAATTATAACTAAAAAGCTGCAAATGTAACCACAAAAATGTTTCCACTTTTAAGTGAATCCTAGTGCAACTAACCACCAGAATACTATGCAATTATTTAGATTAACAAAAGCAAATTAACTGTATGTGAAAAGCAGCCTTTATATTAATACTCTCACTGTACTAAGCATTGTTACTATATTATATGTGATATATAAATAGTTCTCCTGTTCTCAGATTCTTGCCACACAAAGTACACTGCAGATTTAAAGAGTACAGCTTGTTTTCAGAGCTTTAGGACCAACTAGTTCTCCTGATCATACCAATTTCTATTTTTTCAGCTAACTTTTCAGATATGTTTTGGAAAACATTTAGATCTGAACTTCTCAGGCTACCCAATAAACATTTTGCAGAGCTTTCAAACTACTTTCTTTTTTTCATGCACACTAACTTTGTGATTTTTGCATACAGTTTTCATGCATTAAAACCCATCCAAAAAGTAGGTAGTTAACTTGAACAGTGCTATAATCATCAATGATGTTTCACCAAGGAGCAAGAAAAACCTCCAGAGATACTAATTTATGCTCTCTTATCACTTCAGGTTATTAGTTATAAGGACTTTATGATTAAACTTTCCTTAGTTTTTGCTTTTTTCTGTACTACTTTGTCCTCAGGGATGTATTGGTAATGTGCAAATGTTGGAGCAAGCTATGCTTTCAGCAGGCACTCAAAAATTTTTATGAAGGCAGCACTTCTCAATTTCCCTGATCACGAGTCATGACCTGAGATGATCATGACGACAACAGAAGACTGTCCTGACAACAGACAAATTTCTCTTCAGCTGAAAAATGGTAAAGTGCTTTGTCCAAGTTGTTCATCTTCAGGAATGGACTTTCAGATAATCTTTTCTGGGACATGTTCCTTGTCAGGACATGTGTTGAGGCTGGTTTTGACAAACATCCAGATGTCACAATATGCAGTGTCAGAACTCTGAGGCTGAGTGTAGGCCAAGTTGTTTCTGAGAAACAAGAGCACAAGCACTAAAGCTCAAGAGTTATAAATGTCTTAGGTTTGTTTAAGCAAATTCAGGGTAAGTTATAGCACTTTCTGATATTTGAGAAGGGTTAAATATCTCTATAGATAAGGCCAAAATCAGTTTTCAGACAATTTTTCTAGTAGCAAAGGTGGAATAGCTCTCATATCAAATGTTGCCTACAAAATGAAGTCCAGAATTTTATCTATTGCTTGTCGTGCATTTGTAAAGATTGTGGGCATCATGTCCTTCTCCCATTGGAAAATAAATCCACTGAAGTTCTTCATACTGTTTCCCATAAGACTGTTTGTAAATCAGTGCCATTTTTTCTCTGAAGATTTTAAATTCACTAAAATTAAACAATGAAGAGTTAACAGAACATATGAATTACAAATCCATTCTGAAGTCTATCAGTGGAAGGTCCTGTATGAATGTAATTTTCAAGTAAAAATATTAATTGCAGATTGGGTTAAGAGACCCAATCTGAAAGACCCAAGTCAAAGAAAGGATGGCAACAGGAACAAAAGTGTCAGACATCTTGGCTGTGGATTTCATTGTTATAATAATATATTTTAAAGGAATACAAATTACTATAACTTTTCCTTTTATTCTTAAATATGTGAAAAATATGATAAAAAGGTACATCTTCACCACAGCAACAGTTATGTACTGAACGACCAGATGCTGGGTTGCTTTTCATTTTCATGTTTACAAGCAGTCGGCTTCCTCCTTTTTGATATTCTTCCATTACCTAGTCTATCAGAAGGCACTCAGCTATTTCTAGCAATGCACTCCATACCACTCACATTCAACTAAGTATGAAGCAAACAATAAGGAAAAAGAATTAGGAACATTTTAACTAGCAGTTTAATAAGCCTAAAGTCCCTGTTTGGCATTCTATAGAGTAGTTTAGCCTGCATATAATGAGTAGACTTCTCTGAAATCACCCCTTATTATATATTGGTCCTGCTCCACAGTACCGGTAATTTTTGTTATTACATAAATATTATGTATGGATTATATTGGTTTTACATCACTAAGTGAAAAGCAGTGATTTCAGGAATTAGGATTACCATTTTCCCTGACTGTTTTTATGCTGCTCCCCATCTATATGGTGGAAAACATAAGCATGGTTTGAACATCAGTGTTCAAATTATGCATCAATAGCTTTTAATTTTTTGACATCTTTGAAATTTTGCACTTTTTCAACCCTGTTTGTGGTATTGTATTTAACATACTATCTGAAATGGTTGGTCACTGACTTTTCATTCCAAATATTTGCTGCCCATGGTGCATGGGTAGGCACATAAGGCATTCTTCTGCTCTCTGACAAGGTAACTGACATTTTTAAACTAAAGAACAGATAACAAACAGTTATGATGCACATGCACAAATACATATAAATACAATAGTCATGATCCCAAGCACAAATAAAGGCTGGGTGAAGAGTGGATTGAAACCAGCCCTGAGAAGGAGGATGTGGAGGTAGTAGTGAATGGAAAACTGACTGTGAGCCAGCAATGTGCGCTCACGGCCCAGAAAGCCAACTGTATCCTGGGCTGCATTAAGAGAAGTGTGGCCAGCAGGTCGAGGGAGGGGATTCTCTCCCTCTACTCTGCTCTTGTGAGACCTCACCTGGAGCACTGTGTCCAGCTCCGGGGCCCCCAACATAAGAAGGACATGGAGCTGCTCGAGCGGTCCAGAGGGGGCCACAAAGATGATCAGGGGGCTGGAGCACCTCCCCTGTGAGGACAGGCTGAGAGAGTTGGGGGTGTTCAGCCTGGAGAAGAGAAGGCTCTGGGTACACCTTATAGTGGCCTTCCAGTACTTAAAGGGGGCTATAGGAAAGCTGGGGAAGGACTCTTTATCAGGGAGTGTAGGGATAGGATGAGAGGTAATGGTTTTAAACTCACAGAGGGTAGATTTATATGAGACATAAGGAAGAAATTCTATACTGTGAGGGTGAGGAGACACTGGAACAGGTTGCCCAGAGAAGCTGTGGCTGCCCCCTCCCTGGCAATGTTCAAGGCCAGGTTGGACGGGGCTTTGAGCAACCTGGTCTAGTGGAAGGTGTCCCTGCCCATGGCAGGGGGCTTGGAACTAGCTGATATTTAAGGTCGCTTCCAACCCAAACCATTTTATGATTCTATGATGACTAGCAAATATTTTGTTCATACGTAGGAAAGGCAGATTGACCACCACAGGAATATTTGTGAATATCACATAAGAAAGAGCTAATAACAGTTGAACCAAAATACTTGCTGGGAACCTGAAGATCTGCAGACCTTTTGAGCAAGCAACCATTCCTCCTTCCAGGTCACAGTGTGCATTTCTCATTACCAAGGGACATACTTGTGTAGTGTAAAATAATATGGTAGGTTTTTCCAAAGGAAAGGAAAGATGTCATGTCTGCTGAACAGATTTATAGTTATGCAGATCATGTTAATGAGGAGGATTATCTGTTTTATGGTATGGGATACAAATTGCTTTCTGCAGGGGTGAAGAAGTCTTTCACCTCATTTCCTGCACAAAATTAAATTTGTCTAGGCATATTATGGAACTTTTTATTGGATGGCTGAAAAAGGGAGTAAAAATTTGCCACTTCCTGAAACACTAGGCTACATAGCTAGTCTGATTAAGTATGACAAATTCCAGTTAATGAAATTACAGCAATATTAAACAATGATGCTTCACATGTAATATATTACTGATACTTTCACCAATATTGTTTGCAGCAGACTAATACATTAAGAGAAAATATGTCTAGATCATGCAGGCTGCCATTGTCTGAATAATGCAAAACTTCAATACTACGGGCTGACCATGGCACACAAAAGAAACTTGCTTGATCTCTGGTAACCACCCCACCAAGCTGGATTTTATGCCAGTACTTCTGTGAGTCTGTGTCATAGCTATATTTCATTGCCCTCATGACAATCCCGTTTCTTCCCTTCTTTTGCCAGTGCAAGTACAAAAGGCAGAACACAAACCTTCTGATAATTACTATGAAGATTTTGGAATTTCCAGACAGCAAATGTCAGAGGACATTGCCTGTAAACTTGACAAGCATCAAAAACACATAACAGGCTAAAACAAGTCCCATAAAGAGTATAAATGATGTTTGTACATGTTTGGTAAAGCAGGAAGTTACAAAATAATCATCTTCAGCAAAACATAGTTTCTAGCAATCAGAAGCAGAAAGTGAAACTCGCCTTACTGGAAAAGGGAGGAGGAAGCACTAGGATGAGGGGGTTTTTTTAATAATTACATTTATTTTGGAAAGAGAAGAGAAAGAAAAGAAACCTTTTAAAACCTGAAGTCTGTGTGATAGAAAGTAAACTCATCCATACATACGCAGATACATACATACATACACAGATCAAAAACTCTTCTCTTCTGGAAAATTCATTCCAAACCAATGAACATGAGCCAGCAGTGTGCCCAGGTGGCCATAAAGGCCAATGGCATCCTGGCTTGTATCAGAAATAGCGTGGCCAGCAGGGACAGGGCAGTGATCTTACCCCTGTACTCGGCACTGGTGAGGCCGCACCTCGATGACTGTGTTCAGTTTTGGGCCCCTCACTACAAAAAGGACATTGAATTACTCGAGCGTGTCCAAAGGGCAGCAAAGCTGGTGAAGGGTCTGGAGCACATGTCCTACGAGGAGCGGCTGAGGGAACTGGGGTTGTTTAGTCTGGAGAAGAGGAGGCTGAGGGGAGACCTCATCACCCTCTACAACTACCTGAAAGGAGGTTGCAGAGAGCTGGGGATGAGTCTCTTTAACCAAGTAACAAGCGATAGGACAAGAGGGAATGGCCTCAAGTTGCGCCAAGGAAGGTTTAGACTGGATATTAGGAAGCATTTCTTTACAGAACGGGTTGTTAGGCGTTGGAATGGGCTGCCCAGGGAGGTGGTGGAGTCCCCACCCCTGGAGGTGTTTTAGCGTAGGGTCAACATAGCACTTAGGGATATGGTGGAGTTGGGAGCTGTCAGTGTTAGGTTAACGGTTGGACTAGATGATCTTCAAGGTCCTTTCCAACCTAGATGATTCTGTGATTCTGTGAATGGCTGGATTTCATTACAAAAGGAGGGACAAACTGGAGAAATTCACTCTGAATAAAGCACTACCTAGATATTATTTCTAACATGTTTCCACTGAGCTACAGAGGCACTGCTAAGCTGTTGAGCTAAGGTACAGAGCTTGCACCATCATCAGGTCAACAAATGCAGTTTCTATTTTAATTCCTACTCTAGGTGCAGGGTGTCACAGGATTATTCTCCAGACAGAAGACTCTTTAGCATTAAATAAGAATCTTTTAAAAGGAAAACAACATTAGACTCTCTGAATGTAGCCAGATGGTTAGCAGATAAAGCAATGACAGTAAATCCAAAAATGCATATTTTGAAATAGATCAGCTGATGAACAAATCTTCCTTGATTTCAATAGGCAGGACCCTACATTCAACAGATCTCCACTTTCCTTCTAATGTCAGTGAGCACATTATAACTGGACAGCATTTGGAAAAGAATATGTTCTGGTTTTCTGATATAGATGGAGGCTAAATGCAGGGTTATCGATTGAATTACCCTGGTTTTACAAAAGTGTAATTGTTAGCAGAATCTGGCCTCTTGTTTCTAGATATTTTAGTATTCTGTGAATATGACAGATAAGACAGTCTGCTATACTTCAGCTGCTATACATTTTTTTTCATTAGAGTCTCAACAACCTCCTCTTAAAATTAGTCCATGGATTGATTTGTATTCCACAGGGTGCTCATTACAGCTACCGTTAGTGCACAAAATCCCATGAATATAAAAAATTACCCTAAAAAATGGCAATTTCAAGCTTTCATTAGAAGGTCCTTTTCATAGTTTGAAGTCAGTCAAGCAGTAAGTAATTAAGACAATTTACTGTAGCATGACCATATGCATTTCACCATATTCCCACAAGAAAAGCCATGGGAGACATCTGCATTAGAATTTTCTTATGAAGCTTTCTTTTGGTTTTGTACCATTTTGAAGATGGGATTGCAGAGAACATTGTACTTGACTCTTCAGTCTGAGCATCCCCCAAGAGCTTTACACACTGCCAGTCCATTTGCATATCAGATTATCACCAGTACTGCTTATAGCTAGTAATCCTGCTTAACAGAAGCCAGATAAAGTCACTTCAGTCCAGGGTTGTGTTAATTGTCCTTGGAGATTCTAGAGGGTACAGTTACAGGAGGCCTGCTTTGGTATTGGTTTTATTCTGTTCACCATTACCCGGCCTCACTGCTCACAGATGTTTGGACTCCTGCAGAATGCTCTCTACAGATATTGCCTTCTCTTTATGTGCAGATAAAGAGGATTAGATGAGGCCACAGTTTCATTTCTTTATAGTGACCAGAAAACAGAGAAGAAACCTAGGGAATATACTAAATGTTGTATTAACTACTGCTGTAGGCTGTAAAGACTACAGACATTCCAGAACTATGTTGATTAGTAATTAGCACAAAGCAGATGGGAAATCATGCTGTCTCCCCAGGAAGTTAATGCAAACTAGTTACAGTATTTATATGTTGTTGAGACTACCCTGTTAAAATGTGTTTTAAATAAATAGCAGAACAGGAATTATCTTGACATTTCAGTTAAAAATAGGTAAAACCAAATATTGAATTGTAAATTAGCTTCAAGTTTATGCTGAAAAGAGATCAGGAGTTCTCTATATTCATAAATTATTGTTCTTGGGTTTAAATCCTATTTAATTTTTACAATGTGTTTTTAAAGGCATCTGCTTTAAATCTAGTTTTATTTGCCACTTCTTAAGAGGACTGAATCTGCTGTTCCTCACTACAGACCTTGAATGCAATTAATGAAAGATTCATTCTCAACTTGGTTGGTACTCTGCTACCATATATATCACAGCATGTTGTGTACCCTTCTTATTCAAAAGACTGGATGGTCAGAGAATTGCAATTAATTCTAACATAACTAAGTAAGGAGCTACTTTGAAAAGTTGTTTTGAGATGATCCCACAAAGACAGACAAGGAACTCTCTTCTTTGGTACTGATAGGGGATAGGGTTTCTCTCTACCGTATCAATCCTAAATATAGGTTTGACAGTAATGAGCGTGGAGAAATACACTCTCTATTTAGGTGGACCCAGACATTTTGAGTGGTTGATTAATACATTTGTCTTTTCTGAGAAAAGAATCTGCAAAGATGCTTTTATGTGGGCATAAGTTCAGTGAGTAGTTCTCATACTGTCTGACATCCATGGTTGTTAACCTGTTAAGACTGTGAGAAATGCCCAAGAATGTGAGAAATTGGAAGAGGGAATGAAATAATAAATTAATTTTTTAAAACTTTGAAACATCTCAAATCTCATCCTCATCTGGAAAAATCAGTGAGTTAAGAGGTGAGCTGTGTTAGATAAAATCTTTGTTGTTTTGATATAAGCAAATTTTTGCATGAGTTATGGTTTAGGGACTACAGATCCTTAGTACATACATGCAAATGTATTCTAGAACTTCAAAAGAGACATAAATCTCCTCTGATACAGGAATCAGGAAGGCTTTAAAGTAATTTATTCCAATAGACAGTGAACTTCCTAACTGATGTAATAATCATCTCCATCCTCAGACCACAATAAACTAGAACACAATTTCATGAACTCCATATTATTGTACACAATTATTTCTATTTAACAGATTATTTCAAAGAGAATGATCAGAATGATCCTGAACCCTCAGGGGACACCACCAGATACTATCAATCTATTAAGAAACACTTTGAGGAGAAAAAAAGCGAGTCATCATCTTTTGTGTCCTCCATTGAAGATGAGCAAAAGCCCCTGTTCTCTGGGATAGCTGATTACCCATCTGTAACAGAGAAAACCACAGAGGTGGACTTTGAAGAAGTGGTTCATGACACAGAAGAAACTCTTATTGACAAAAGAAGCAATTCTTGCAAAGGTAATCTAGTTGCTATTTTGTAAAGTTTGAGTAGACATCTTTTCAGTCTCATTATCAAAAATCATTTTCTGAATCGTTCTATTGATTCTTTACATAATATTTACTTTTGTGTTTCCTGTAAGTTTAGCAAGAAAAAAATATTTTAGATCAAAAATTATCATTTCTCAAGAGGATTAATGTAGTTTTGATACACTGGCTGTGCACTGGATTACAGAACTTCCAAAAGGCTATTCCAGGCTTTGTTAATAAATCATCTTGTAACTGAACTGCGTTAGGAAAGTCATTCAAACAAACTCTTTAAAATTGTCAACTGGTACTGGAATGAGTTCCCATGGATGAAAACTGCACTCTAAGCAGTAAAGAATCTCTCAAAGGATGTTTGATATGCCAGGGTTGGGTGACAGTAAAAAAACCTACATAATGAGAGTTAGATAAACCCGGTGATAGTTGCACACGCACACAAAAAATGTTTTCAGGTAACTAGTTTCATTTCAGGCACAACGAAAATTAAGTGAAAAGAATTTGTAATATCTTGAAAGAATGCTATCCCATTTTGCTGCACACAGTGGTTAAAAGGAGTGCCAACACATCACACAGAACAAATCCTGACTTCCATAAGTAAAACACAAGAACAAAGATTTGAGATTTTGTATATGACAAATGATAACAAACTATTAAGCAATCTCAGTTACTTTTACATAGAGTTAAATCACATAATTAGAATTACATCTAATATACTAAAATATTAATTTTCTCAGTGATGTGAAAGGAAATTAATGAAAAGCCCCAGATTTTGTAAATTTTGTAAATATATAATTTAAATATTGTTAAAAGTTTGTTTGTAATTGTTTTAGTCTGAAGGGAAGAATTACATATTTACTGTTTAATATTTTCCCCAGCCGTTTGTTTCCATTAAGGCAATTTAACCATTTAACCATCATTCCATAAACTTCAGGCTTTTAAGCCATAGTTTTATGGATTAATCAAGCTAAACAATGTATTTTTTACATTTCAGAGGTATGAATATGTGAAGTCTGGTCTCGTCACGTTAGGGCTATATAAAACTGCACCACATAAACTTGTTGCATACATACAGCAATTTGAAAGCTTACCTTTCCCCTGCCAATAGCCAGAAATGTGTCCTTGCAGCTATAGCAACGTTTTCCAAGGCAACCTATTGCAGACTTTATTTGAGCTAAATTTAGCATGTCTAAAGGTTACATATTTTGATTAAGACCACACTCTTTTTTCCACTTTGTAATCTAGCATTTCTGGTAACGTATGTGAAAGCTCATTACCTTTCTTGCAACTTTCATAAAAACCTCAGGGTCAATAAAACAAGATCAGCTTTGATTGTTATATGTTTTAAACTAAATTCTTACTCCTGCTTTTAATTAGAGATTCATTATAATTCACCATAAAAATAGTTATAAACATAATGAAATTTTGAAATAAACTCCACTTGTATGTATGTACATTCATAATCATATATTATGGTACCTTATAAATCTTGAATACAAATGCACTTGTATAAAGCTACTTCAATTCGTTACCACTGTGACTGATACATATTTAATTATATTTAGCTTTGTTTTAAGCTTTGGTCATTATGGTTGATGAATGGAAAGACTATTAATAATGTATTGTATAATGTGGGCAGAAACTGCATAAACTTCTCTCGTAATACTAAAATGCAGCTCTTAACATTAAAACATATGGCTCTCTTGAGAAGATATGATAATTTTTCTGGAGCTGATAATTTATATATTGTGGAAAAACGCTATTTTCTATTTTCATTTGGTCGTTATTTGGTCTTTAGGATTGATTCTTGAATTGTTCAAGTGAATCAAATTATACATTTATTGATTTGGTTCTTAGTCTAGGATTCTTCAAACCCTGGAAGACCATAGTTGGCTACAAAGTTGTAACTCCTACTGGGCTTTTCTGGGGATACTTATGTATGTGGAAGTACCTGAAAAGATGCTTAGAACAGTGCAATACCATATCTTATAGTGTATTAACTTGCTTATAGTGTATGAACTTATTTTATAATTTGAGTGCCAATTCATTTGCTTTGTCACAAATTACATGTTTATTGTAATAGTCTACAAATACGTATTCTGGGACAAAAAAGAGCTATGATTTCCCTGGCGTTTAAAAATATGTGATTTTATTGAATGATTTATTGTGTAAAATAACCAGCAACTTGGTTTTTACAGGACATTAAAAAGCAGTGAAATGTATGTCCTATACTTTCAGTTTCTGCTCCTGAAATTCACTGCTTAAAAGTAAATCCACTGGATTTACAACATCCATTGCACCCACACCAATAGTTTAAAATTTTACCCCTGAATTTGTCATAGTCTTCTCCCTTCACTTTGCTGAGAGCTTTCCAACTTCCTTGGACACTGCAAATTGTGCCATGCGTGCCCGCAAAAACCAAATTACATGCTTCTCTGACACTGTTTGCCTCTTTCCTTCTGTTGGCTTAAGTGGCTAGGAAGCTGAACGGGTTTCTGCATAGCCAAGATGAAACCTCTTTCCCCTTCCTTCTGCTCAGTGCATAAAATCAGTTATAGGTCATGTCACATGAAATTCAAACACTCTCTACAGCTCCAGGAAACCTTCTACCACCTGCTACCAAAGATCAGATAATGCAGTAAGCACCTTTGATAAAAAAGAGAAGCAAGTCTCCTCCTCTACTTGGAGTCATGTAGTGAGAGCTCCCCTTCCTGGCTAAATCTGCTTGAAATACTAAATCTGAGTAGGCTTCCCCCCCCCCGCCATTTCTTTACTTAGAGCAACACTGCTCAAAGATGTGCTTGAAAAGGATTAGCTAATAGCATTTGGACAAACCTCTCACATGTCACCCACACTGTGGTTTTTTCTCTTTTCTTTGAAACATGGCTCTGGCTGCTATGGTTGCTTAGAAAAATTTCACAAGTGTGAAATGAATGTAACCTATGCTGAGTTATCAGCATGCAGTGCCAAGAGAAGTGTTAGGAGAAGCTCTGAGCAAACCATTCAGGGACTGCTGGGGGATGTGGGATTCAAATCCAACTGCTCATACAACAGAGGCTGACACCTTATAAGCAGTCAAGAATTTTGTCCAGCTGTATGTTGAAGCAGCAGCCTGAGCGCAGTAAGAACTTTTAACGCATTCTGTAACTTCAAGTAGTTAAATAATTATAAATATAACCCTAATGGCAGTTGTACTGAACAGGTGTTAAAGTTTTAACAGCCTTTTTTATCACAGCAGAGGAGAATCTGGGTGGTACTGAGCAATTTTTGACTGTGTGACAACAGATTCACTCAAAGTAACAAAGGCTTGAGGCGGGGAGGGGAGTAGATGTAGAAAAAGCACTGTTCATCCTAAATATGTCGCCCGCAGTCTCTGCAAAGCTCACAGCAAGATCTTCATTCTGTATCAGATAAGGGTATGTGCAACTAATATATCCCATGATAAGTCTTTTGTAACTTTTCACCAACTTGGTGAACAGGAGAAACAGCCTAGAGCCAGGAATGTAAACTAATTAATAAATGCACAGAGGCATAAATTAAGCAATTTGAAAGAGGAAGGAGAAATAGCTCAAACCAGAAATCCAACCAAAAGGAAGGAGCGCCCCTGAGTTCTGTTTGGGTAGTAAGGTGCACTGTTTTGTCACAGAGACCCAAGAACTGGGAGGGACAAGAGGGATGGAATTTGAGCACAGAAGATATAGGGTGAGGCCTGGAGTAGCCATCATCATGGTTTTTTTACAAAGAGCTGGAGATAAACAAATAAATATGACTCATAAAGAGTATGTTTTTATATACTTTATCTGTTGTATATACTATATATAAGGATTATAAAGGAAACTAAATTCAGCAAGCTAGCTGAAACTCTGAAGTAAGATCTTAATTACGCAATTGGGCTTTTTTTAGCTTGAAATAAATTTATTTTCTCTCTTAATCCAAAATTTTACCTGTAATTCAATCAGGAAAGAAGAAAAAGAAAAAAATATTATTTACCATGAAGCTTTATTTAATATTAAAGTGATCTCTGATTGACCCAGTAATGCTGAATATTTCATTCTTTTAGGATTCACAAATTATTAAACAAAATGAACAGGCACCTTTCACCCCATAGTACTGTAAGAGTCTCTGGGACATGCTTTACACTATGATGTAAAGGTTGGGTTGGAGACTAGTGATGTTAAAAGCTACATCAATGAAAATCAATTTCCTTTTTGAAAATAATAACCAGTATCCCTTTGCAAGCAGTATGAGCTGCATTATATGGCCTCTGTCTCAGAGAAAACATATTATACTTCACCAACCTTGTTAAGATAAGCAGTGTTACAATTATTGGTAAGAAAGGCAGCTAGCTGAGATCTGGAGACTTTCTCTAGAGGCGCATTCCAACTCACTGTAATGCGTGCCCAGTGCTGTAAATGCAATGCAGCAAGGCCTCCTTTTACACCAAAAAGCTAAACAGTAAATACATTCAACAGCACATTCAAGAGCAAGAAAAGAGGGTTTAAGCAGATCTCTGAAACACAGAAAGACATTTGTCACGGATGAAAGTATTAACACGGTAATGATTTAGCAGGAAATCTAGATTTATTAATAACTAACAGCACTTGATCATTACAAAATAATTCAGAAATGTTGAAAGAAAGAAAAGCGACTTATTTACAGATTCTAAAATGACAAGATTCACACCAACTTACTTAACAGTACCTTAATTTATACATATATACATGCACATACACAAAACATACAAACACACATACAGAAACAAAAGTGTTCAGATCCAGTAGAATGAAGTACGTACCCACACACCAATAAGCAGAAAAAGAACAGGTGAAAGAGAAGCTAGCTCAAAGTAAAATTTCCCTCCTCTTGAGTTTAGAGTAAATACTCCCAATGCCTTGGCATTCCTCAACGGGCAATAATTGAGACTCGCGCAGGTTGACTTCGCCCTGGCCTTCTGTCAGCTCTGACAGCAGATGACACCTTAAGGGTTTTGATACCTGAGAGGCGTCCCAGCTCAGGGGAGATGCTGGTCACAGACCCGCTGCGATCCAGGAGAGCTCAAAGGGTCTCCCTTGTGGTCGCAATTTATAGGGTCCAAGATAATTGACTTTTGTCAGATACCTTTTGCTCACACCCAGCTCGAACAAAGTATTCTGGCGCCTTCCAGCAGTTGCACAAGAACTTGATGAATGTGCAACTCTGTTATTGTTCCCATTTGACCACATCCCAGGCACAGGTGTGCCAGGCCGTTAGGAGATGGTGGGCTGTTATAACTGTTTCCGAGCGATCAGGAGGGGCAGGAGCCAGGCCCGTTAACGTTAGCAGTCCTTATCTCCACAGATTGGTGTATAGCTCAGGGGAGGTGGGTGGAATCACACCTAGCACCAAGCAGCCCAACAAGGAGGGGTGGAGAGGGGTAAGAATTGCACCACCACAACATTCAATTACATCCCTTAATGCACTTAGGTTAGAACAAATATTTCTTATTTCAATGAACAATGAATTGCTAAAAAAAAAAAAAAAAACCTTGAAAAAATTGGGGCTTCATTTGTAAAATAATAGAAAACTAAAGAAATAGGAGCCATTCAGTGGCAGAACTCTGATGATACTGACTAGACAAAGTTGCTTGTTTCTCACAGCTTCAAAATGTTAGCATGTTGCTATTGTTAGGTTAGAATTTTATGATTTTTGGATGTGACCACTTTTATCTCTCCTTAAATAGTAGTAAGGAACAAAGAGAGTTGTTCAGTCAGTGTGCCAGCGTGCCAATTTGACTTTCAAGGTTTTGAGAAACACTAGTAAGTGGGATGCTTGACGGGTGCCAGCCCCTCTCTAATAGCATGTATATGAAACTATACTTTTATATGGTTTGTTTTTCATCAGATATCACTGATAAAAGAGACTGGGAGCAGGAGAACATCCAGGAGTACCAGGACTCCCCAACTCAGTCAGCATTACCCCATGTTACATGGGGCATCTGTGAAACTGAAAGTGACTTTATATATGGGGAAGTGGAGAATCGATTAGATTTACTTCAAGAACAACTCAACAGGTAAAAACAGAGATATGACCAAAAGAAAGATATGTGTGAAAGAGTACATAATACAACTGATATTAATGATGCTACAGGAGGAATGAACTTGCACAGGAAGTTTCCAAAGCATTCAGATCTTCAGAAGCTGAAAAGTACAAAAATATGCCTGATGGGATTATCACTTTGTTGTCTACGTGTATTCTGAGGAGCCTAAATATCACCTAAGTTCAGTCTTCCAGATTCTTGGAAAAACCTATTCTGGGAATGCTAGGTACAAAATTTTTAATTCATTGCCAGAATATTCATGTCACTTACCTCTAGGTACCCACATTAGCTGCTCTGAATTGCCTTGCAGAAGAGCCTTTTGCCCCGATTGATTGTTTAGGGGACCAACTTTTTAATGAAGAAGCTGTAGTGGCACACCTAAACTTGTTAAATTTAAATTTTGCCTCACCCAGAATGCTGTTCCCGTAACAGTGATTCCTAGATATTTACATGTCCACAAAATGACAATTTTCAGTATCTTTAATATCTGAAGAACTTTTTCTTTCCTGCCTTGTTTAAAAAAGACAAATACCCTTTTTGACGCATTAACTTATTTTGCAACTGTCTCTATAATAAGTAAGACATGGGAGTATGCAAAGGCAAAATACTTATACCTGTTATAACAGAAAACAGATGCTTTCTTTGTCAGAATCCATTATTACCTTTGCTTGATAAAATGTCTCTTCTTTCTCTCTTTTGCTCTCTGATACGTTACTCTTTGATGGCAGCTAAGCAGCATAGCTTATAGTATCTTAAAAATATGGTTACAGAATTCTGATCCATCCTACACTGTAATTTACCATGTAATTTTACTTAATTTTAAATTGCCCTATGCTCAGCTCTGTGGCTTTTTTATTATTTTCACCCTGCAATTCCATTACTTTCAATATTTTTCCATGACAAATACTATGACATGCACTCAGCCCTAATTACACTTTAGTAGCTCTTCGTTGGCATTCTGTGCTGTATATTTTAGCAATCAGTTTAAAGCCAGGTTAACTGCATATTGCTTTCTTCATCTACCATAAGCCAATCAAACCATAGTATTTTTCATTTCTGAATATTATATAGTACATTAAAAAGACATTTTTAACACGTAAGCCTAAATTGCTGTAATTTCTAATTGCAGTAATCTAAGTAACTGTAAATGTCACATAACTAAACAGCTTCATGTTCCCATCAGCAGTGTGTAATCTTTCAGTTCCATTTCTTTTCCTGAAATCTTAAATTCTTGAAACTGAAGTTATATTTCCAATTTACCCATAGTTTTATCAAATTCTTATACAAGTTCTCAGTATTTTGAGTGAGAAAATATCATTGTTGCTGATAAACTAAGATTTAAATTGTTATGGATTTTATGAAATCATTTTATTCTTTAATTCTTCTCATGTTTTTAAAGCTTTTCATGCTTTCAGGATTTTGGGCCTTGCTGGGTCTTCTACGAATGTAATGGACAATATTCTATACTGCTTATGTCAGATCTGACATGCTGGATTAAAAAGCTGGGTCACTTCTTTCTGACCTTTTCCATCACAAGTTAGAGGTTTGCATAACATTCAAATTATTAAATGGATATAGAAGGCTGGAAAGCCACTGTACAAGGAATATGTCCCTAGAGCTCTGTTTCTCTGTTTCTCCTGTTTAAGCAACAGGAATTTCATAGAGGCTGTGTTCCAAGCATCTAAGGTTGTCCTGTTTGTTCATCCTTGGGTGGCATGACATGGACTTGTTCTAAATTTTGGAGAAAGGAGGGAGAAGTTATATATGCAATGAGGATGAATAAAGACAACCAGAGGTACTCTTTGATTTGAAGTACCAGGAAACTCCCATCAACTGCTAACAAAGTAAGAAGGGAGCAATTTTAAAGTTAATTCAAAGCCAAAGACAATCGTTGATGCAAGTCCTCTAATGCTAAACCCCTTTTATTCACTGAGATGTTAAGGCCCAGGTTTAGCAGATGGAAGGTCTCTGGATGGTGGCATGCTGCTGCTACTGCAGTATTTTCCCCTGTGGCACCAGCATCATGCTTGTGTGAGATCAGTACATTTGCAAATAGCAAAGAACTCAAGGAAGCTGAACAAGAGAGCGAGTAGCGCATGATTGACTGTAACCTCCAGGTTTGGGCATTTCTTTGTGAGATCTGATGCCACAAAACCAACTTCTCCCGATAAAGGAAGAAACAACATCCTAAATACCCTTTGGGCATGTCTTTTGGATTAATTTCATAGATGCTTTTATAAATAGATGACACAGGCAATGGACAACTCCAACATGATAAAAACTAATACCAAACAGTGAAGCACCTGGTGAAAGCAAAAAACTGTCAGCACAGGATCAATTCTGCTGCTGTAGGGAGCCCAAGTAGTAACATTCACAATATCAAAGGCTGCTGACAAAGATTTGTTTACTCTGTCAGAAGATGACTTGCAATACAGAAGGTTGTATATCTGTGTTACAGTCTGTCATAGCATGTTCTGTAGCCTTCCAGCAGCTGGGGAGGCACAATAGGCATTACCTATTGCTAAGTTTGTCACAGATCTCAGCAAGATCATTTGAACATCATTTCAGTGCTATGGAATTGTACATATGAACATAAGTACCTCAAGTGTTTCAGAAGTCATGCACAAATTTATGAAGAGGGAAAAAAAGAAGAAATTTTAACAATCGAACTGCTGACATTAATTCTGAGGCCTGAGTAAGTCTGAATAAATTTTCACAGTAGGGAGACTTGGGCTGTTGGTTTTTTTAATGATCTTGAAAGGATCTTTCATTTTTCTAACGGTAGAAAAACACAAATGTGGTTTTCTTATTTCAGTGCATTGTATTAGCATTGAGAATGTCAGAATTGTCAGACGCATCAGAAATAGTGTCTCATTCTCAGCCACTACAAATCCATTTAGTTACAATGAAGACAGTACCCAGCTAATTTCAACCAAAGACCTGGTACCCCTTGTTGCAAACATAAGGGACAGTAACGAACTCCTTCTTAATGTAGCAAAAAGATCAGAGACAAGCATGCAGATACGTTCTGCAAAGGAAAGGGACAGCCAGCAAGCTTTGGAAGGGCTCAGTACTCCCTCTTCTGTTCTTTCCTGTTTAAGACACGGCCATGTCACAACAAGCAATAGGTTACTTTACTAAAAAGCTGCAGGTCCCTCTTGAATGCATCTCTAATCAGTATGTTAAAACACACCTATTCCTAACCATGAGTGAACTGATTTTGTATTACTCCTCTAGACTTGAATCCCAAATGACTGCTGATATCCAAACCATCCTGCAGCTTCTGCAAAGGCAGTCAACTCTCATTCCACCTGCCTACAGTATGGTGACAGCAGGTGCAGAGTATCAACAGCCAGCAATCCAGGTGATACAAAAGCTTCAGCCTGCAGCATCAATTAAAACAGACAGAAGTTTCAGTCCTTCATCTCAGGTATGTACCTCTCAAATAAAATCAAAAGAGGTTTACTAATCTTTTTAGCTTACGATGGAAGAAATGCATACCGATCTAGCTGCTTGTTCACCAGTTTAAGGAATATGAAATTATTATTTTGACCTAGCACCTCCACAGTGGACTTAGATAATACAGTTTCAGAGACCACATTTTCTATGAGGGTTGTAGAGGTCCACACAATGATCTCATAATCAGACTGATTTACTTTAATATCATGCTCCACACAAAAGTTAGAAGAAATGACAAATACTAGACATGGCTGTAAACCACAAACACTTTCCAGCATCAGACCTGCCTGTGTGGGTGCATCTGCCATAGGTCCTATTCATGAAGTCCTGAGAAGCACTGTGACTATGTTTTCCTCAAGGTACAGGTCAGACAACTCCAGCTGATGCAGCACGATGGTTATACCCATGGGACAGGCTAAAATCATTCTTTATGTCCAGTCCATTGCTACTGCTGGAAATATGAACATACAGAGCTGTGACATATCTGCATTTCCCAATACATGTTTGTCAGTCCAGTTCTGTTCAGGCAAAGTTTAATGATTTTCCAAATTTGTTTGGGATTTCTGGAGTTTAACAGCTTGGGCATATTATTTCCAAAGAGGCTGCTGCATGTCTAGGAACCCCAAATCAGTTTTGTAGCATACCATTAGTAAATCTAGCATGCTTGGCTGTGTCAGATTCCTCATGCATATGCTGGAACACATATGGGCACAGTAAGTCCAACATACCCACAAGGCATCGGTTCAGACACAAAAAGATTATCAAGGCAGCGAATGCACAGCAGTAGTTTTCAGAAGTGTAAAACCACTGTGCATAAAAACATATACACATATCTTTGTCTGAACAGAAATATGGCCACACTCTGCAAACATCAGCAGGTGCATTGCACGTTTCACACAAATTTTGAGTTTAAAAGTGAAGAACTGAGTGCTGAGACCAGATTCCAAATGGTTATAATGTTCAGAATGATGCAATTCCAGAGTTATGTTCTGAAACAAAACTGCAAATTGAAGAATGTTGAAATCCATACTCTTAGATTGGGTCTCAAGAATATTCAGCCCTTCAGAAAGGGCTGTTTGTATGTGTATCTTGATGTCGTATGAGCAAGTCTGAGGAGGGGATAAGATATCACAATTAATCAACAGAATTGCATTCAATTACATTAAATCAAATGCAGTACCATGTAAAAATATTTCAGTACACTGCTTAATTTTCAAGCATGGTTTTCCAGCAACCATCTGAATGTGCTAATTTTGAGCAGAACAAGACCCTGGAAGTGACTGATTTAATTATTACCATCTTGTTTCTTCTCCTCCCTTCCAGTGTCCTGAATTTCTAGACCTTGAAAAATCAAAACTTAAATCCAAAGAATCCCTCTCAAGTGGAGTGCATCTTAACACAGCCTCAGAAGACAACCTGGCTTCTTTTTTAGATCAAGAACATGACCAGTCTGCAGAGTGTCCCCCACAGCATTGTAAAACTTATCTCCAGCCAGTTAGGCACCCTTCCTTGCCAGAATCTTCTCTAAGCACTGTAGGAATCTTGAGTCTTCATAGGCATGTTTCTGATCCTGGTCTTCCTGGGAAATAATACTTTTATACTATTACTTCACATAAAAATGTAAGTGCTTTTAATGGCTGTTTTTCCTTTTTTATGTATTTAAATTCTCTATACTTGACTCAGGGGCTACAAGGAATATACCATTATATGCAAAAGTACTGTATATTTTCCTAAATCTGAAGCTTGTAAGGTAAAGTTGAGCAGTTCTGATGTAAATATATATATACACACACTAACTGTATGTTCCAAATGTAAAACTGCCAGCATTCTCAAGGCACCTTATATTTTTATTTTTTTTAAATAACATGCATGTTCTGAAATTACAGTTTACATTGCATGGAGATTACCATTTACTGCTGTCATGGAAATAGTATTTTATCGTGGATATGTCTTCAGAGCAAATAGGAGACCAATAACAATAATTCACATAGGAAAAAACTCCTACCTGACCAAGCTAAAATTCAAGCAAAATCTTCTTCTAGCTCACTTTTGAAAATTGATTTATCTTTCTTGTAGTGAGTTTTTTACAATAAATCACAATGATTCTGAATCTAGAGAAAGAATAAGGTAACCAAGTCTTCTGGGTTTGAAGCAATTAGGACAGAGAAACCAGCCTCATTCCAAATCAGTTGAAGTAGGGCAATATTTTAACAGACAGGAAAACTCTGCCACATGCTGAAAAGTATCACCATAGGTCGCATCCACAAAACTGCATTAATTGAATAATCTGTTTCAATTACTTTTTGAAAAAAAAAAAAAAATTGCATCGTAGAAGTTAGCTGTCATGAGCAGGCAGGTACTCTTCATCTGTCACACAAACATAATCAAATGCAATAAATTCATTTCTACATAATACAGAAAACTGTGTTCCTTTTGTTCAAATACAAATTATTAACAATCTGTTTAATTAAAAAATACACATTTTTGTTTTATAATTATTAAGATGGTTGCTTGTAGTTATTTGTTTTTACTGACTGGCCCCTCTACAATGATCCTAGATAGGGTATAGATGTATGTGGACACACATACACCACACACACATTCCTGTATGTGTGCATGTGTGTATTTTATATATGTACATATGTGTGTATGTATGTGTGTATATATTTATTTTTATATATACACATACACACAAGTGTGTGTATATACCTACACTTACATGTAGGAGTATAGATATAGAGCTATATATATGTGTATATATGTAAAATCACTTTCAGGGACAATTGTAAATTTTCTTATTACAAAACAAGTAAGCTTAGCTTGTGTCCAAAGCTGACAACATTAGAATAAAATTATTTAAGGTCCTTAGGCTTTAAATACAGTATGTACTGTATGTGCATAATGCTTTGTGAATACTTAGATTTAATTTTATTAAAATATTATTCTGCTTCAAATGTTGTGTTTATTTTAGAAGGAACTAACCTTTTTATTACTGTTTTTAAATATTTAAAAATGTTCAAATTATTTTCTAATCTTAAAGCTTTAATGTGAAATTCCTCTAGGAAGAGAACTGGTTTCAGAAAAGCATGGAACCCATTTAGTGGTGGAGCAGTTAAATTTTAGCTAAAACCAAATTAAACCCTCTGTTCTAAACCAGTGCTAGAGAGTAATGCAATAGTGGTTGACCCTCACATTAATAGGTACGTATATTGTATGTTGGGGTCAGAATGATACATAACACTTTTAGTCATACACAGCCAGTAGCTAAGCCCAAGATGGCTGAATCTTCTCTCATTTAAAATTAGTGTGTTCTGAGCTACGGAGCAAGGCTCTGCTTTACCTTTGCATATAAAGATAGAAAAATCAATTAACTGAATACCTTTGTAAGTGAAACCAACCCTTCCCATACAAGATCAAATTTTCTTTTGCTTCGTGCTACTGTTGATTGTTGAAAGGTCCAAATGCTACAACATGCTGACTGCTCTTACTTCTACCATGACAACGGGAGGTCTGCACTGCTTAGTGCCTTGCAGGATCAGATCCTAGGTGACAGCATCATTACGCCAGTCAGAATCTCCGTCTGCATATACTCCACTGAAACAGGAGTGCTAAATAACAGAGTGAAATAGCTTCTGCTTTTATTTTTTTAAAATAGCAAGCATTAACAACTTCAGCTCTATCTCAGTCTAGTAACTAATATTAATGTCTGTTAGAACAAGCTAGCACATTTTCTAAAAAAGTATTTGTGGTTATGCTATGTTTTAAAAAGTCTGGTATAAATTAAAAATAAAATTAATGAAAAAGGTATCATGCATGAGCATTCCTTTACAAAATGCCTTTTGTCCAATTTCATCACTTGGTATTTCACGCTACTGCAAAGAGACTGAGCAAAACAGGTGGACTGGGGAAGGAGCGTTGGGAAAGAGGAAAAGCAACAACTATTTCAGTTAGTCCAAGTGAAGAAAAAGCTCCATCCTTTACTCCTTTTCTTGGCTCAGAGAGGCTTTGTTCCTTCCCTTCTCTTTGTCTGTATTTATCAAGAAGAAAAATCTCAAATGAGGGCAACTAAGGGAGACTTTTCAAAGTTATGGAGATTCTAAGCTCACTAGACATCTGCCAATGAATGAAGAAACAAAACATGGAAGATGACAACTTGGCAATACTCTAGCTGCCCCTTCCTTGCTAAAAGATCTGCTTTCACAGATACCTTCTTTTCTTGTTGAGGTACAGTGAAGCACATGAAGACCCACTGCTTTGAGATTTTTTCTTCTAGAGACAGGTACAAACAATTGTTTTGGGAAATGTTTTCATTTTCTAAACAGCAAAAATTGTCTCTCTTATTTTGGGGTTTGGGTTTTTTCAGGGGGAAATGCTCCTCTTAAACCCAGTTTCTGACTTGATAGAAATGGGTCTGTGTTATCCAAATCAAGCCGGGAATAACGTAAGGGTTGCGTACCCACACATCACAATACACATCTGTAACATATCCATAGAGACTTTCAGGACTTTAGGAGATAAGTTTTGTTCTTGCTTGATCTTAGGAACACTCATCTTGACTATTTAAAACCTGTGGCTAAAAATATATATAAATTGTAAGCTTTCATAGATACAGAGAAGTATCCTGGAAATTCAAGAATAGCTAATGTAGCTAAAGTATCAAAGCAACTGGGACAATTACTCCCAATGTGAGAGGTGAGATGGTACATATCTGCAGAGCTCCTCATGAAGTTCATTACCTTCTACCAGCTATGGGTATAGTTCAGTGTTTAAAGCAAACAATAGATTGTGATGCTTTTCAATGTTTAAGCTGTGCAGCAACATGCACCATTTGCATGTGCACAAATCTACGTGCACAGCTTTACAGTAATATACATGTCACGTGCCTTGACCTACCTAACTCTGCTGTTTCCAGGAAGCCTGTTACCAATTGCATGCTGTTCTCTCCCTTCATGCTCCCACTCTGTTCACTCAGCAAACACGTCTTCTGGTCTCCCATCTCACAGCTGCTGTTCATGGATGAACCTTTTCCTGCTGCAGATTGTGTCCTAGCAATCTCCTTTCTGGTGAGTGCAGGTCACTCATCAGGGCTTCTGCATGACTCATCAACATTATAAGTAACATACAAAAAGCTGAAAAATTTTGCATGGTCTTTGGCTGCTTGCTTAGGTGAAGCAATGAGTTTTGCCCACAGATTAATTGTGTGTCCTCCCACTTGAGAGCTGCCGAGCTGACCTGGACACAAATATGATAGTGGGAGACTGCAATAGCAGCATAGCAGAAGGCATGATTCCTTGAATGAAAGTTGTATGTAATACCCCACCCGCAGATTAGAAGTTTTGATGTTTCTATACTCTTCTGTTAAATATTCTTACACTGTGAACAGATGTCTACGCTAATATTTAAGGTTAGACTGTTCATATGTTGGCTTAAATCAGAAATAATTCATTCCAATGGAGCCAGCAGTTATATGTTAACATATTTTTCATCACATTGTGTAGTGGGCACCTCCTCGCCATTCATCTACAGGTGCTCTCTGTATTTTCATACAGAATTTTTGTGGCATCAATAGTATAGTGGCATTTTCAATACCATTGAGATAGTACAAAAATTTACTTTATTAAAGAAAAACTAATAATTTTTCTCCACAAAAAGATCTGCACAGACTCTTCAAATGCACCACTTAAGTGTGATATATTCCAAGCTAGTTGTACCGAGAAATAACATGTAGCAGTTTGTAACTCATTGGTACTTTGCCAACTTTAAATACTTGTCATTAAATACTTTTTACATTTGGGAGCAGTATTATAGACATTTTCCTCTATCTTACATTTTTCAGACTCTCCAATTGATGTTATTTTGTCACAGCTAAAGCAAATGACATCTAAATGGCTACAATTTCCAGAGTTCTTCATTCCTGTGGAGCAATATAATTATATTCAGTCCCCTGGAATTGACTAAAATCCAGTAAAAATTTCATAAGAGAAATGATGGAAATGAACAGACTATTTTTGAAAAAGCATTACTAATTATGCTGACATTGTACATGATTTTAGCATCTTCTGAGTGTTATGTGTCAAGTTGTGCCACGTTTTATTAATTAAGAGATTAGTCACAATAAATTTCTAGGTAGCAAAGACTTAACTGACCAAAACCCAAAAAACTGAAAGTTGCTGCTTCCAATGAATCTCACTGTCTCTAGCTAATGACAAAGCTATTGTAAAACAGTCGTCTTCGGAAAAACTGTTAGATTAACTCCATCTGTGGACACACCAAGCATGACTCACACTTTCTAGTTATTTAAGGTTAAAAAAAAAAAAGCCTGCATAGTTAAACTGACATCAAATGCTGATGCATGAAGCAGAAAAATCTGTTCTGCTCAATGCACTCGGTTTTTTAGTTTTTTCATTTAGACAGGATTGTAGAACAAAGTCTATTCTTCTAGCATTTTTTCAACCTATATGAAACCACGCCATTAAAAAAGTTTTTGTAAAACATAGGATATCCACAAGAGCTCAAGGATAAGCCTCACAGCCTGAAATAAACAGTAGATATCAAACTTTAGTATCTTCTAACATCCTAATCTTTTACAGAAGGTTAGTGAAGACATGAGACAAGCCTAATGGAAAATAACTGCAATTCAAACATTAGCATTTACTTCGAGTTTTGAAACCTCTAGTTGCCAGGTATTTCCAAGAATGAGCAGATGAGTTGCATGAACTCACACAGGGGGTTTTACATTCAAGGAGGCAGTTGGAAGCAACCAACCACCCCTCTTCAGTTCCAATTCTCAATCTTCTCTTTCCCTGAGACTGACGTTTCTGTCAAGCAATGTTTCTCACCGAGTCCTGCTACCATACAGGCTATACATTCACTGCATTGTATCGGTTGCAGAATAATGAACTTTGCTTGCAGGAAATTGCTGCCAAATTAAGCTTGTGCTATCCTTGGTCAAGTCCAGATTAACTCTGTTCAAGTCAAAGAGATAGCTGTTCTCCATTTCTTGACAAGCAGAGGTTCCAGATTCAGCATGAGTTAATAGTGCTGCATTAAGGGCATTGCAGTGACCAGCAAATCAGGAAACACTAACCTAGTGCCTATATTCACTAAGACAAGCAACTACAAAGCGAATTAAAATGGGTCTGATAAGCAAGGTCCGTGAGCTGAAGCTACTGGTTTGTGGGGTTGGGTGGTTGGGGTTTTTTTTTTATTTTTGGTTGGTTTTTTTAATTTTGGTTTGTTTTTAAACTGTAATTTGTGACACCATTCAAACCCACACCATTACTTGCAGCTGTTCCAAATAGTTGCAATCATGCACTGAATAAAGTTTCCAGAGGTTGGGGGGGGGGGGGGGGGGGGGGTGTCACTCCTTTTTTGCACACAAATGAAAATTCAACCTCAATCCTTCCTATTAGCTTACTCTTACCTCATTATCACAAATGCAAACCCCACTAAAATACAGAGTGATGCACTCATTTGATCTGTAGTATCTAGCAGCCATGCAGAAATAGCAAGGGACCTAGTCTCTCTTTCAAATTTAACGTCAAATTTTTAATTAAAATACTGGTAAATTGTAAAACTGATTCAGATTGGAGACAGACTTGGTATGCAGCCATTGGCATATTTTCAACAGCTGTCCAGACACACAATTAATTTTTAAGTAGCTTCTTACTTACTTGGAATAAAAAGAGCATGCAGAAGGTCCTTTAAACGTGATTACTCTGAATCTAAAATTTTCTTCAGTTGGACTAGGAAAGAAATGTACTTTATCATACAGCTGTTCCAGTGTCACTTATATACTACATCTACTCTACACATAATTTGTTTTCTAGACTTGAAAGAGAGTGTATTATAAATTAAACAGCAAATAGCTTAATGGGAGAAAAACCAAACAAGATCCACAGAAGAGATCACATATGAAAATCAAGACCACACTGAGTTTTATCAATGATACTAAAGAAGCATGTCCCAGGGCTTGTAATTGCATGAAGGCATCACTATGGCAAGCTTACTTTTTCTCACTGTACCTTTATGTATTAGTAGATAGAATTGCATTATTAATGAAGAAACATTCTTCTTCATCTAGCTGGTTGGGGAGGGTGGGGTGGGGGGGTGAGGTGGGTTAATGCCCACTTGGGAAGTTCTTTGATTTTTAATGAATGCAGAATATGGCTATTCTCTTTGGAATGGAAATTAGATGGACCAAATTAAACCCTCCCACAGGAAGCAGTTGCCCCTTTTATGCATTATTTACATTATCCATACTGAAGCTTTATGATATTGTAAAGTTGGAAATACAAAGAAAATTTTGAAAACTTAGTCTAGATAAATATTTCACTACTATGAGCTGTAGCAAATCCTTTTGTATAACAGATTTTTGTATAATGCAGTTAATATAAGTTATTATTTTGCTTTCAGAAAAGACCTCCTGGAAAATTGTTTAATGTATAAATAAAAGCACTTGTACACTGCGCGTATATTCAGTATTTTACATTACCATGAAAACGTATTTGCAAGAAATCTAAATATGCACAAATAAATGTAATGAACTTATTTCAGTCATAAGCAACAGGTTGTGAACATTTCATTTGTGAGACTTGAATAGTTACTATAATGCAAACACCACTAACAGAATACAAAAAGGTAGAATATGTATCTGTACCAAAAACACTGAGAAAAAAAAATTATATTTAGTACACTCATAACACCAAGGGAATAAATGTAAAAGCACAGGATTACACAAGGCACCACTCACTGGCTTGACGCACACAGAATAGACACAGAAAATTAGGCATTTTCAGAAAACCCTGTGCACACAGCCATCTCCACTATCATACTGACCTCCATCCCTCAAGTAGAACAGGAAGTTATATCCATGTCTACACCCTCTAAATTCACCAGCTGAGGAATTCAAAAATTTAACACAACTTCTAGTTACACTGGGTAATGAAGCTGACAATTGCTATCCACTGAGGCCCAAATTTTCACAAAATATTTTGATCAAAAGTGCTGTCTAAATATCTATCTTCAAGCCAGACACTTCCATTTCTTGAATCATTTTATTTTAGAGAATTTAAAGTGAATCATGAAATGGGTTTACCATGCAAGACCTATTCAGAGAGTGATTTTACTGATCCAGATGAATAGCCATTGAAAGCTTTTGAGACAAGCTGAGCTCTTAAAAATAAATAAAACAACCAAAACCTACAAACACACACACAAAAAAACCCCAGAAGACCACACCCACAGATCTCCTTGGGGAAAAGCCGTAGATGGGATTAAAATTCAAATACTATTATCTGAGCTTGCCTCAAACAAAAAAAAAAAACCACCGTACTGCAACAAGCTGGAGCAGTACGAAAGTTTTAGCTAGAACATTTTGGCTTTTTAATGGAATCCACTTACCTATTTTCTCCAAACCAGCAGAATTTTTCAGAGTTTTCACTACTAATGAAAAAAACATATATAGCATTTAGGCTCTTAGTTGGTTTTTTTGTGCAAGCAAGCCACTCATTTATATAAGACACAGACTATGTATGACCATAAGCTTTTCCTTTTCATTAAGCTCTTGAGTTTATCACAGAAATTTACTTGTCTGGAATTATGTATGTACAGACAAAAGAAGTCATGCTTTAAATACAGTAAAATGCAAAAAAAATATTTATTGCTGTGAATCGTGCACTTAAATTTTGAGGTATTCATTCAAAGAGCCTTGCCTTATCAAGCAGAAAGGCTAAAAACTCTATAATAGCTTTCATTCACAGCAGTTCTTCCAAACATGAACTTTGACAGGTTGGTGATCCTCTTTTCCTCCAGCAGTTCAGCACTCAGAATGCCGTGGTGTGCTGCAAGAACTAGAAGAGGAAGTAATAGGCAAGTCAGTGTTTAGAGATTTTGGAAGTGTGACAAGTACAATTACACTAATCATCAGTGAGATTCAAATGGAATGGCCTACTTCCATCCTGACAGATGGAGGGGCCCACAAGTTTAAATATTAGAAATAACATCTACTAGATGAAAAGCATTCACAAAATTGTATGAAGAGATAGTCAAGGCTGTTTCTGCTTTTAGATTTTTAGCAACAAAATTGATTCCTCAATCTCATTTCATAGTATTAGAGCATGTCCCAGAATTATTTAGTCAGCTGAACAGTTCACATCTTACTACCTACATTCTACCGGTAACTCCCACAGTCTACTGTGGTGATCCACCAGCAATTTCCCATAGCAGCAAAGTAGTTACACCACTCACAAGTGGGACTATTCACAGTAATAATCTAAAGTAGAACATAAGAGAACATCAATAAAGAATTATGCTTTCAATATTAAGATGCAAATTGAATGATATGTTAATACTAAGATAAATGATTTTTACAGATATTTTGATGATTTCGTTACAGTTGCATGCATTAAGTTAAACACACCTTCAGGAATGATGAACATACCTTTATCTTAATTTTCCTTGTGAGAAACTGGGAAAGTTTAATGGAAGCTCTGATATCTAATGCTTATACTGCTGGTGATAAACTTACCATGAATGAAGCTACTCTGTAAAACTGAAAAGTGCAAAACATGCATATCAAGTAAAGCAATTATACAAATAATACACCTCCATAACCAGTATCTACACCACATCATAAATGCTCAAACAAAACTAATATTAAAAGTTATCAGTTTAAGAGAATTTAAAATTTAAGTTTCTCATTATCACCAACAGGTTCAAAGTGATACCATGATTCCAGTAAAGTCTTAATATGTACAAGGATATATCCTACATGGATATCATAACTCTGCAAATTTTTACTCTGAATGCTGAAACGGTAATTAAAAAAAATTCAGAAGTTTGTAATTGGTATTATTTGTAACAATTAGTTTCAGCAACGACAGTGACCATGAATTCATTTTTTTTAATCCAATTTAAAAAAGAAACAAAAAACACATTCAAGTAGCCTGATACTAAAACCACTTTTTTTTTTTTTTTTCAGTCTGTCTACTACAGAACTAACCAATACATTAACTTACTATCTTGGAGTAACCTCCTTAACATCATCATTTAATTTTGAAGGGTGACAGAATTAGATTAGGCATAAAAGCCCCATCTTCTTGACTCTGCACCTCAGAAGGCAAGGCAGTGGTGATAACCTCTCTTTAACACCGAGCTACACCTCCCTGGCTGCCATAGCAAAACAGTCAGTACCTTACAATAACAGGTTCCACTGATTCCAGACTGCATTAGATATCTCTGCAGTTTTTTGGCATCTACTTCTCCATCCTGTAAAACAAATGCACACATTTGTCACAGCTGACAATTCATATTTAACTTGCAAGAAATATCAGTGATTTTTAATGCATTAGATTGCCCATAGCGATACCTAAAATGTTCTCATGTTGTTAAATAGTCACCGTAAGAGAAGAGCACCTGATCTAAACTGGAAGCAGCAAACAGAATTCTCTGCTTAAAGCATAAAAGCAGGTAAACAGGTAATTCAACATCCACTAAACATATTCAAAAACACTATCAAAGTTACAGCAATTTCAAATGTAGAATTCACATGTGAAGATAATCAGCAAGCTGATTAAAATTATGACACCTTTGTTTTCAATGCTTAGTATCCAAAATGTTAGCACTTCCACTTCAAAATAACTAATAGATGCTTTTCCTTTTACTCATCAAATCTCCTCTTGTTATTCACCTCGTGCAGGAACATGATAGAAGCACTGAGGTCCAGAGCCTATGCAATTTAAAATATAAAGAGAAAAAAAGAAGCCCCTCTAATCTGAAAAAGAAGGTCACTCACCTGTAACTGGAGATCTTACAATACATTGCTTCTGCAGACCTATGTTCTTGAGAAGGTGCATGTCAGCACCACAAAAGCCAGAACCATCTCATAACCTGTGGGGCTGCACACTTGACCTTCCATTGGTCTTTTTCCCCATACTGAACTACTGAATTCCCTGACTATTACTCCTTTTAACAAGTGACATTGCAGCAGTCATATTACCATCTGTAAGTCATATGAATGTTAACAGAGACTCTTGGAATACAACTATTGCTATCACTCTCTATTAACAACATTATAAAAATATCTACAGTATTTAATACTTCCTTTTTGCACATCCCATACATAGCTCACAACATTTATGAGCCCATCCTCCACTTCAAAAATTGTATGATCTTAAAGAACGTGAATGTCAGACTTAGGACCTCATGCCAGACAAAATACCTTGCAAAACACACATCAACAATTCTGGAGACTCCAGTTCCTTGGGATGCTAACCTGGGAAGTTATGTGTCTGCATTATAATTTTCTAGCCAAGTTCCATATGCAGTACAGAACAAAGTTAATTGAAATCCTAGTCTCCAAAGTTTCACAACTGGCTTTTAAGGTTCTGTTATCTGCATACAAAATAATAGCACTGACATGTAGAATAAGGTACAGCAAATCTAAAGAAGAAACACTATTTCAAGATGGCAGTGAGAATCTGAACATCAACTGCCATCATTTTCTGATTAATTTTATCTTATTAAACAGCAACATGTCTATCAAGTCTGTAGTACTGTAAACTCTACTGCCAACTATAATTACAATTATTGTTGAAAACTATATATGTTACCTGAAGAAGAATGGTTATCACTGGGAACATTATACTAAGGTATTTCTACTGAAG
This sequence comes from Strix aluco, assembly GCF_031877795.1. NCBI lineage: Eukaryota > Metazoa > Chordata > Aves > Strigiformes > Strigidae > Strix > Strix aluco. The sequence goes on along the minus strand of NC_133936.1, from coordinate 20,030,175 downwards.
AAAAAAAAGCATGAAACAAAACTTTATTAGGCTTGTTTTCACAGCTGATTATATAGTTACATTGTTTGTATTATCTTATCTGTCCAGCAATAGCACTGAAATAAGTCAACATGGGGTCAGCAGCAGCAGACTAAGTACCAGCACATGAAGAACATTCAGAGCATGCACCATGAGGCATACTTGGTACTGCTCCTGGCATTGGCTGGCCCACTGCCACTGCCACCTATAACTGCAATACTCTGGGAGG